>NW_020175390.1:3599909-3653244 GCF_003031525.2 Neophocaena asiaeorientalis asiaeorientalis | reverse complement strand
AAAAAAAAAAAAAAAAAAAAAAAGACTGACAGTTTGTATTGACTTAATATCCTAACAATTATTATACATTAATTACACCTAAATGCCCCAAATGTTGTTTTAAAACACTCATGTCACTAAACTGTATTATAAGAAAAAATGAAAAATGGACCACAACATTGAGTTTTGAATAATTTCATTTAAACAGCATTATTTTTGCTACTACGGGAAAATTTAATTCACAAAAGGGAAAACACAGCAATATTAATGTTGACTTTTAAATGGTATTCATAAATTTGCAGAATGTTGGATTTCACATCGAAGTACCTTAACCAGGAGGCAAAAGTTTCACTGTTATTTGTTTATGTGTATAAACAGATATAGTCACTTCCCAGCAACATATGAATTTATTAATATACACAATATTTGTTCTACAGAGTGTTAGAGCTATGTATACTTAATAATTGCAACAGAAAACCATAAAAGCACTGATTTAGAGGTTATTTCTTTCTCCATATAATCAAGAATGGTCAATTAATGAAAAATTTCAAACAATGTTTTACAAGTTAAATTATATTATTTAAAAATTTTAAATTATATTTACACAGAGCATTCATGCCTTTATTGTAATACTTTATACAACTGATTATTTTACACATAATAACTTTCTCAACAATTATTCAAAATGGTAATTCTGGCATTCCTAATTTTTGTCCCTATTTTGATTTCACTCATTGCAGGAATGAATTTTCTCAGTCAACTAGTGTTAAAATGTAAAAATGAACTTTATTACAAGCAGACGTTTATTTTATAACATAAATATTTAAATTAGTGAATTGCATGGAGTTCTTCAACGGAAAGTGTTAACTTTATTGAGGAAAATTTAATTGCAGAATGGTTATACTGTGAATAAGTTTTGCATGTATGTCTATCTACCTGTCTTTTATTTTTATTGCATCATTAGTTTTAATTGCTTTTATTATATCAAGTTAAAACATTTGCATATTATAATTGTGTATAGTTATATATTTTACCAAGCAAGTACTTTGAATTACAGACATCTATAATATACAGCGTGTGAATAATTTTGAAATAGATTTACATATTTATTTATGGAGTTGTATTGGGATCACTGGGATAGTTTCCCAAAATAGAACAACTAATTTCTGTAAGGGTATTAAGAAGACAACTGTCATATAATGCTTACCAAGTAGTTTTCAAAGTACATAAACAATATCTTGTAATGAACACTCAGATTAGCATATCAGATGAAAGAGTGGAAATTCATCCTAAATAACTTCTTAAGACATTATGAAAAATTAAAGAAACAAAGATTCTTTTTTCCTTGTCCCATATGACTATGATTTTTCAGTCTAAAGTTTGAGGTTGTATTTGCTGGTTTAATCACCTTCTGAAATGTTGCATCTCATGCAATGTCTTCCAATAAATTTGGAATACATGTGAAACCACATTGTGATACTAAATGAATAAGAGAAGAATGGAAACAATATTTTAATGAAAGTGACTGTCCAGGGGGGAAAAAAAAACTAAAGAATGACTTTATGTAGTAGTCTATGAGATTGTTTCATTTATCTTTCTTTTAAATGTTATAAAAACTATACATATATAAAACTTTACTTCTTTTGGAATTTCATATATATTCCATATATACATACAATATATAATATACATACAAAATATATAACTATACTTTATAGACACAAAAATATATATACTTTGTATATATACTAGTAAGGTTTATATATGTTATATATTTTATATATATTCACTATATATTGTATACATATTCTTCTAAGTCTATACATTGTATACACATATACATTTAATATATATATATGTAATACATGTATATGTATATACACACTTTGAAGTAAACATTAGGGAGAGCTTTGGGATCAGTGCTGTTGAGAAGTAAGGTAGCCATTCACTATCACTGATAAAGGATGAACTGCTTCAGTTTATCCAGGAGCAAATATCATATATTAAGGTAACCATGCAGCAAGAGTGCAAGCAGATCAGTTGAATACAGCTAGGAAGTTTTTACACTATACTCATAATCTCAGCAGAGGGGAAAGTGAGGACTAAAATTCCTCTTAGTAATCTTGACACCTAGACTGTGTTGTCTTAATGAAAAATAGAGTAATAATTCATAATTTGTTTACTCAAAAGAGACTCATGAGTGTGTATGAAGGTGATAATGGGACTTAGCACAGAAAAGCCACCCTCATTCCAGTTCTTGAATAAGCTAAATCACTGTGTAGGAGTTAACTATGAGTATTAGTCCGTGCTCCAACTTCAAATATGAGAGAACTATTCTAACAAAAAACTAAGCATGTAGTAAGAAGAACCATGGAGAGTGTATCTTTGTGTGTGTTTCCATACTTTGCATATGTTGATGTCTCTAATTACAATGAAAAACCAATCAAACCAAAGCACTAAGAAAACAAAATCTTACTTTTGAGATTAACCACTATTAAACGTGAAGACATGTACAAAACCATTTATAATAAAATTTACAATAGAATAATGAAATAAAATAATAAAAATTTTACAAATCTGACTGTGCAATGGTAAAAGATGGGGAAAAGGCAAAATAAAATGCTCAGAGTAAAATGGGAATTATATATTTGGGTGAGTCGTTGAAAGACACTGCCAAGTCTAAATGGAAGCAATAAAACAAGGCTGCAGAAAGAAATAGAACTCTGATCAATTTTATATAACAACCTAAATGGGAAAAGAATTTGAAAAATAATGGACATGTGTATATGCATAACTGAATCACTTTGTTGTACACCTGAAACTATCACAACATTGTTAACTATAATCCAAAATAAAATGAAATGTTAAAATGTAAAATAAAAAGGAAAGAAATAGAGAAATGGAACAATGAGAGAAAACTTGGCAAATAAGGATATAAATACAGATATAAAGACAAATACAGTATCTGTCTTTTTTTGTCTTATTTCACTTAGCATCATGTCCTCCAAGTCCATCCATATTACTGCAAATGACAACATTTTGTTCTTTTTCTTATGGTTGAGTTCTACCTCCCACTTTTTAATCTTGGTTAAGAATGCAAAAATATAAAACCTAGAAGAGATACTGAAAAAATTATATAATGTAAAGTGTACACTAATGACAAGTAATAAATAATGCTTTGCTAATAATAATAATAACAACAACAACATGAAAGGCTAAAGATTTGGCCAGTGTTCCTAAAAAATTGGTTCTACAATGTGTGCTGGTGTGTGATAAAGCCATAAACCAAATGGACATCTACAATTTTACTACCTTCACTCTCCTACTTATTTTTCTGACTATGAAAAACAAGGCATTATGTAGTACAATGTGTAATTATCATTTTACTTCTCCAATGGCACAATCAAACTGCTTGACCTATGTTTTCTTTTCTTTTGCTTCTTAGTACAAAGCCAGTATATAAGCTATAATAAAATATCTTACCTATTGAAGCCTTAATACTTCTATGGAAATAAACATACTTAAGAAAATAACTGAAAAGTGTTCGAGACATGTCACTATTTTGGACAAGAAGACTCAATACTGTAAAGACATGAATTTTCCCAAAATGAATTTATAAATGTGGCACAATTGCCGTATCAATATTCTAATGGGTTATCAATCTTTCTCATTTGGCAACATTATTCTAATGTTAATTTGGAAGAATAGCAAAGAAACTACAGATAAGGTAAGAGGAGAAAGTAGGGGAAGAAAGGAAGGAGGTAGAAGAAAGAAGAAAAAACAGGAGAGAGAAGGAGGGAGGAAATATTGAATAAGAGGTAGTAACACTATCATGTTACACTATCACATATTAAACTACAGTTATAATTAATACATTTTTAAATTAAAACATTTAGAAATAGAAATACATTTAAAATTATAACTATATATTTAAATCAGATAATTACTGTAATAAAATATTGAAACCCAAGACATACCAGTGTCTACCACTAAAATATATATATAGAGAGAGTATATGTTTATCTATATATATATTAGTGGAAGTATAAATATTTGAAATGCAATGGAAAATATATAACATAATAGTAACTTACAGTCTTTTGACATACAAGTTAATTTTAATTTGGTTTATACAGTAAAAAACAATAAAGACCCATAAATCCAAAAGTATCTAATACAAAGGAAAACATAAGTAAAATACAATTAATTTAATTTTTTTTTAACTATCAGTTTTTAAACACTCACAAGATCTGTGGCCAAGTGACTCAAATAGAAATCATATATATATATACATATGTATACATGTATACATTTATACATGTATATATATACACACATGTATATATACACATATATGTTTAAGTATATATGTGCACATTATTTTTAAGTGTATATGTACACATATATATGATTTCTATTATATATGTAATATATATGTGTACTCATGTTTCATGCATTAATATAAACACTAGGTGGAATTATATTGTTTGCTTTTCTACAGCTATGTCAATACTCATACCAAGTAGAACATGATTGATTTTGGGAAAGTTCTGAGGACTTAAATTTCAAGAATAGAAATAAAATAACATCATTTAGAAAATCAGTGACTATGTCATTAAATATAGAAATTATGCATTCAAAAAGTCCTAAAAATAAATCATAAAAATCAAGTAATATTTTTCCAATATATTTGGGAGGGAGAAAATAATAGTTATTCCAATGCTTTACTAAAGTTATCATTAGTATTATTTATCATTAGTATTCATTTAGTTACTTCACTAGTGTGATATCATTTAGTGTTATCGTGGTATTGATGATATTAAATATTATAAATTAGTTTCTTAATTGAAATTAATATTTCTAACCACATTTTTGTAACTTTACTGCTCTACATAAATATCAATAATTTGGATAGACTTAGGTATAGGTATAGGTGTAGGTAAAGACATAGAAGATAACCAGCATGTACAATTTGGTTGTTATGTATAATTCACAGATAGTATTAGAAGAGCTATTGATTTAATTTAGTTTAGATTAATTCAGTAATTTACATTCTTGTAAATAGGCAAAAGTTTAATAAATCTAGAATTATAATTCAAGTAAATATCCATAATCCAAAGGTATAGAACAAATAAATGAACATGTTAGTATCACTTCAATAGTCTGTATCTTTTTTATATATAAGTTTATTTATTTATTTTTGGCTACATTGAGTCTTCGTTGCTGCATGCGGGCTTTCTCTTGGTGCACGGGCTTCTCACTGCGGTAGCTTCTCTTTTTGCAGAGCACAGGCTCTAGGCATGCGGGCTTCAGTAGTTGTGGCTCGCGGGCTCTAGAGCACAGGCTCAGTTGTTGTGGCACACGGGCTTAGTTGCTCCGTGGCATGTAGGATATTCCCAGACCAGGGCTTAAACCTGTGTCTCCTGAAATGGCAGGCGGATTCTTTATTTTTTGTCTATAAACATCTTTTTTTTTAATATTTTTATTGGAGTACAATTGCTTTACAATGTTGTGTTAGTTTCTGCTGTATAACAAAGTGAATCAGCTATATGTATGCATATATGCCCATATCTCCTCCCTCTTGTGTCTCCCTCCCACACTCCCTATCCCACCTGGGCCACTAGGGAAGTCCCAGTCTGCATCTATTAATAAAGTGTTCACAGGAAAAATGATATAAAATGTTTATTTTATGTAACTATGTAATAAAAAGGTTTCAAGGAATACATTATTAGCAAGTGAAAAGTAAGAGAAGATAAGTTTAATTCACTACATGTAAGATTGTCAAAATCATTATATCAGTCAGTGACTATGATAAATTTATTGTAAATCAGGTATGTGAGTTCAATATTTAAAAATATTTTTACTAAATTATTCTATAGCAATAAAATATGAACTTGAGCATCAAGAATAATAGCAAAAATATTATTACAATAGTCAATTACTTATAACTTCTGAATGACTATCCACAGAATACATATATTTAGTTATCTAACAGATAATGCTGTATAGGTCAGTATATGCTATTCACTGATCTACTAAAAGATTTTTTAGGATCTTCTAAACATTAATATTTTGGAAAAATGAAAAGATGGGAACAGAAAAACCTCGAAATTATTACTAAGGAAAACCCATTTCAAAAACATTTCTCCACTGATGGTATACCATAACATGAAGCAGAAAAGAAAGAGCCAAAGTAAAAATTGAATGCTTAGTATTTATTGAAAACCAATCACTCAGAATACATCTAAATAATGAAATGCATTTAACTAATCTTACTGGCTGCAATAAAAATTAAAACTAATGGTGATAATTTTTATTATTTTAAATGACTGATTTGGCATCATGTAACGTTTGCCACAAAATCTAAGACATTGGTGCTTTAAAGAATTTCAGTATTTTTTAAATGAAATTCCGTGTATTAAAATGAAAACTGATCTTCATTAAAATCCTATCCACAAATGCCCTAGAAGTTCTTGGTAACTCATTTGGCTGCTGAAAATTTCAATTCCCAAGATCATCCAAGCAAAGCAGATGCCAGATGCTTCCACAGAAACAGGACCAAATGCCCTATGTGGTTAGATATAAAATGTGATATTTAGTGAGGAAAAGTCATTTTTCTTTTCTTTTTCTATAAGATAAAGAACCAAAAATAGTCATAGAATCAGAGATGATTTCACTATATGCATTATCCAAATAAAGTTAGTGCCAAACTTCTTAAATCACACACAGTTTAAAGAACAGAGCCTATCTACTTTGAAACAAATTTTTACATTATCATACACTTTAATTTGGTACTTGGTGGCAGGCAAATTATTTTTAAAATTTAGTTTAGAAGAAATTCATAGGAATTTAGAAGTAGAAGAGACCTTAGAAAATGTTTAGGTCAAATCATACACTATATGGATGAGAATAGAGTCAGTAAAATTAATTAAGTAAATTCTAAAAGTGGCAAGATTAACCATTAATGTGTCTTTCATTGGTAAAAAATAATTATGTAGTTATTGTAGATCTTTTCGATATACAAAAAGTGTATCTTACTGCATTTTAAAGAACTGTTCAAACTAAGCATTATATCCTTCCTTCAAGGATATAAGACATTAAATGCCAATTTAATTTATGTAACTACTTATATGCATAAAAGTATAATATTATGAATAACTAAAAGTGTTTTAAAAACAAGCTTCAGTATGATACACTGGTCAGATTCAATACTCTTAATATATTATATATATCACATCCTCCACCTAGCTTGTTCTGGTTATGTTAAATAACGTAACTTTATCATGTTTATTCATGCCCTAGATCATTATTAATACACATGCATCGATATGAAAGAGCACTTATAGGTGAATTAACAAATTGTGCATATCTTAAAGACTTATACAAGTAGAACCAGTGAAAAACATTTTTTTTCAAATAAAAGATCTTTAAAAAAGGGATGAAAAAATTATGCACAAAATTTTATATTTGAACAAGAAAGAACAGCCAAGTCAGAGAATACCATTTCCAAAGAATTTCCCATGGAACTCAGTTGAGGGAGCTGTTAAGGTAGAAGAGCAGAACAAAGTATTTCTAGGTCAATAGTTATCCTTATTTCCAACACAAACCCCACAAGGATCATAGTGCACATTAGATTTTTAAAGGTTCTGATGAGCCTTACAGTAAAGAGAGCTAAAGACACAAAGAAAGAACCACAATGAGATGGGTAGGAAAGGTGGAGATGTGGTACAGTTAAAATCCACACACGTGGGGAGGTGATCCACATGCCCAGGTAGGCGACCCTTCAGCAGGAGGATAATAAAAGTGGAAGAGGTTCTCCCCAAGGAGTAAGGAGTCTGAGCCCCACATCTGGCTCCCCAGCCTGGGGGTCCTGCACGATGAAGACAAGCCCAAGAACATCTGGCTTTAAAGACCAGCAGGACTGGTGTAAGAAGAGCAGAGGGGCTGTAGGAAACAGAAACTCTACTCTTAAGGGCTTGAGCTAAATCTCACATGCTCTAAGTCCCAGTGCAGAGGTAGTAATTTGAAAGAAGCCTGGGTCAGACCCACCTGTTGATCTTGGAGAGCCTCTGGAGAGGCAGGAGGCAACTGGGATTCCCCCTGGGAAAATAAATGATGGTAGCAGCCATTTTTAGGAACTCATTCTACCACGAGGACATTGGTGCTGGCAAATGCCATATTGGAGATCTCCCTGTAGCCTATTAGTGCAGGCACTTACCCAACCACCAGCTGAAAGCGTTTTCTCTAAGATCAGGACGCCCACTCCTACCACTTTTAGACAACATAGTAGTGAATGTCCAAGCTACAGCAATCAGTCAGGAAAAAATAAATAAATAAAAGGTATCCAAATTGGAAAGGAAGAAGTAAAGCTGTCACTGTTTGCAGATGACATGATACTATATACAGAAAATCCTAAAAATGCCACCAAAAAACTATTAGAACTTAATGAATTCAGTAAAGTTGCAGAATACAAATTCAATATATAAAAATCTGTTGCATTTCTATCAGAAGAAAAATTACTAAAACAATCCCATTTACAATTGCATGAAAATGAATAAAATACCTAGAAATAAATCTAACTAAGCAGGTAAAAGACTTGTACTGGAAAATAAGACACTTATGAAAGACACTGCAATGACACAAACAAATGGAAAGATACTGTGCCTACAGATTGAAAGAATTAATATTTTTAATAGGATAATACTCCCCCAACCAATCTATAAATTCCATGCAATCTGTATCAAAACACCAAGGGCATTTTTCACAGGACCAGAACAGATAATTCTAAAACTTGTATGGAAACATAAAAGACCCTGAGTAGCCACAACAATCTTGAGAAAGAAGAACAAAACTGGAAGTATCACACTCCCTGATTTCAAACCATACTACAAAGCTACAGTTAAAAAAAAAAAAAGCATAGTACTGGCACAAAAACTGACACAAAGATCAATGGAACAGAATAGAGAACTCAGAAATAAACCCACACTTTTATGGTCAATTCATCTATTGCCAAAGAAGGCAAGAATATACAATAGGGAAAAGACAGCCTCTTCAATAGATAGTTTTGGGAAAACTGGCCACTACATGCAAAAGAATCAAACTGGGCTACTTTTTACACCATACACACACATACAAAACCCTCAAACTGGATTAAAGACTTAAATGTAAGACATGAAACCATAAAACTCCTAGAAGAAAACATAGGCATTGAACTCTTTGACATGGGTCTCAGAAATATTTTTTGGATATGTCCCTCGGGCAAGGGAAACAAAAGCAAAAATAAACAAATGGGTCTGTATCAACTAAAAATGTTTGTTCAGCAAAGTAAACTATCAAGAAAATGGAAAAGCAGACTACTGAATAGGAGAAGATATTTGCAAATTACAATCTGACAAGAGGTTAATATCTAAAATATACAAAGAACTCATACAACTTAACTTAAAAAAAACCCAAAACCTGATTAAGAATGAGCAGACGACCCAAATAGATATTTTTCCAAAGAAGTCATACAGATGGCCAACAGGCGCACAAAAAGATGCTCAACTTCAGTAATCATCAGGGAAATGCAAATTAAAACCTCAATGCGATATCACTTCACACCTGTCAGAATGGCTGTTATCAAAAAGACGAGATAACAAGTGTTCCTTGTTCTGGCCTGAAAGTCTCATTCCTGCACAGAATTTGATCCAGAGGCTCCCAACCACCGTCTCTACTCCCCACACACACCTGGCTTAGCCCCTGTTGACAGCGCTGGTGCACTGTGACTCTGAGATGGGGGGAGGGGAAGCGAGGCATCCATGGAAGTTGGGGTTTGTCTGATAGGTGATACGAGCCAGACTTCTCACAGACAAGCCTGGGATGAGGTGCCTCAGGCACCCAGGGCACCCAGGTATCACTCATCCCAGGACTCCCCTGCCTGGCCCTGTAGAAATCCTGTGAGATCTGGCTTCTGGGAAGAGTGTGGGTCAACAGCTGATCCTAAGGGCTGTTTCCATGATTCTCTGTGTTTCCCCTGACACTTAGTGCATCACAGACCATCCTCTCCCTGACCCTCCATCAGGACTCGCACTTACTCCCACAAAAAAAATAGAGAAAAAAAATTATTCAGCCGAACACCATCTACCTCGGACCTCCAAAGATTCAGGCACATCCCACATACAAAATAAAATCAATATATATTCATCCCTTCCAAACACCCTCTGGTATCTTGGGGAGGAGTTTACAGGAAGAAGTTTCACGGGTTATTGAATTCTCCCTCTGAAAAGTTATCCCTGTGATAGAACTCATCTAATTAGAAAATGCAGTACAGAATTCATCCGTGACTATAGCTGATGTAATCAGTGACACTACCTCAGCCCAGGAAGACGTTCTGGTTAGCCTCAACACATTGGGGAGAATATGTCCTACATAGTTTGTTTCCACATTGTGGAGAATATATTCTACAGGATATCAGTTTCCACATAAGTATTTGTTTTAGGCTTTCAGGTAGATTATTAATTACCTTTCATATTTACTTTGTTAGCACACCGTATTCCCTTTATCACACTGATGTGTGTCCATTTTATTTTGCTGTGTGTCTCATTAGACTATGTTCTTTTTTTTGCGGTACGCGGGCCTCTCACTGCTGTGGCCTCTTCCGTTGCAGAGCCCAGGCTCCAGACGCGCAGGCTCAGCGGCCATGGCTCACGGGCCCAGCTGCTCCGCGGCATGTGGGATCCTCCCGGACCGGGGCACGAACCGGCGTCCCCTGCATCAGCAGGCGGACTCTCAACCACTGTGCCACCAGGTAAGCCCGACTATGTTCTCTTTGAAATGAGATCTTGTGTTCATTTTTGTATTTGCATTAGCATGGTGTAATGTGTTGTAATATATGCTTTCAGGAAATTGTTAAATAAATGTCTGTAAAAATACTTCTGTGGCATATTTTAATTGAAGTTTTAACAGCTCATTCAGGGCTTTTACTAAAGAGTAGGCAGTTGGGAGTCCACGGAAGACTTTTCGAGAAGGGCAGTTATGTAGTCATATGTGCAATTTAGTAAGACTAATTTGAGAGAGGTTTTTATAGTGCGTTGAGGCAAGACATGCATGAGGCAATTACTTCTGTGAGGAGAGTGTTACAAAAGTCCAAATGGTAGATGTAGTAGGGTTAATCCTAGATGGCTGCTAGCCATTATAGAAAAGAAGTAAGACATCACATGGAAATATGCTATGAAAACTAGAGGGAAGAGAATCTAAAAATTCAATAATGATGTGATGGAAGGGAAGCAAGTGCTTATTTATTAAAAAAGAAGAGGGCTTCCCTGGTGGCGCAGCGGTTGAGAGTCCTCCTGCCGATGCAGGGGACGCGGGGTCGTGCCCCGGTCTGGGAAGATCCCACATGCCGCGGAGCGGCTGGGTCCGTGAGCCATGGCCGCTGAGCCTGCGCGTCCGGAGCCTGTGCTCCGCAACAGGAGAGGCCACAACAGTGAGAGGCCCGCGTACCGCAAAAAAAAAAAAAAAGAAGTAGACCATTGATTATGTCATTTATACGTTACAACTAAAGGTTAGTATTCACAGCACACAGAAAATTCGTGAATTAAAAATGGTTACCGGGCTTCCCTGGTGGCGCAGTGGTTGAGAGTCCGCCTGCCGTTGCAGGGGACATGGGTTCGTGCCCCGGTCTGGGAGGATCCCGCATGCCGCGGAGCGGCTGGGTCCGTGAGCCATGGCCGCTGAGCCTGCGCGTCCGGAGCCTGTGCTCCGCAACAGGAGAGGCCACAACAGTGAGAGGCCCGCGTACCGCAAAAAAAAAAAAAAAAAAAAAAAAAATGGTTACCTATTTATTTTATGTTGATGGAAAAAAGATGCTAAAATCATTTAATTTTTAAAATATTTTTGCATAAAGTCATACAAATAGAATCTGCATTTGTAAAATTTTTGAAATTTTATATATAACAAAATTATTAACAAGAAGATATTCTTCATTCCTAATCAATACCCAAAGTATTAGTGCTATGGAAGTTTAAAGAAATAACATTATCATTGTACTCTCTGATATAAAAGTATAAATCTAATTATAATTCATATAGCAGATGGCTATTTAAATAGTATGTGGGTTTTAGCTATGTTCTAATAATTTCCTATAAATGTAATATTTAACAACTCTTTTTTTTCACTAAAAATTGAATTTATACATTCACTAAAAGTAACAACCTATAAGGAAAATATTATTAGAAAGGCTATTTTTTCTGTTTGTATCATAGTAAATGTTCTTAAAGGAGTTCTTGGCTCTCTCCTTGAAATTGACTTTGGATTATCTATAAACTTTTGGAAATCATATGCATGAGTGTGAGTATGCATGAATATGTGAATCTTTATACTGATAATGTCCTTAATTTTCATTATAATTTTTAACATCCAAAACATGAAAGTTAGGAATCTTTATATTATAGAAATGAGTTCATAAAACTAAATATTAGAATTTAAAAACTGTTCATCATGTATCTAGTCTATTTGAGTCCATGTTCTAAGATACAAATTTCACCAAGTATGGATATAATCACGAATTGTAAACAGGCAGGGTTACACCACCTATATACAAGGATACTGATTCAAATGAAACATAGCTAAAAGTTATTATTAATACATAGGCAAACTGTTCATAAAAATCTATACATATAAGAAGACTGTAAATTTTTGTAATACACAGTGTATTTTAGAGCAATTTTAGGTTCACAGTAAAATTGAGCAAAATGTACAGAGATGAAAACTCTTTGGTATTTATTAAAGAAGTGATCTGAGAGAAGGTGGGAATTAAGTAGACATAAATGCCTAAACTCATATTTGCATTCAACATTGAGAGATTCTATATAGTTTTACTAGAACTGGCTCACCTTGGCTATCAAGAGCCTACTTCTAAATTCTAAGAATTTTGTGAGTTGGGCATTAAACACAGGTTTTATTAAAATTCTATATAAAAACAAGTGAATAAAAATATATTAAAAACAAAGGCAAGGTGCAACCCATTGCTTTCTAATTATTTTATTAAATTTTGCTATTATCTATGCTATAAAGATTATTTTTGTCTACTGTACCTCTATGGTGGAATGAGACTATAATATGGTTCTACTGTTAATTCCTTCTCATATCTGTGTTCAGCAACATGACATAAGCAGTTTTATGGGTTCAACTGTCTCCCTCCATAATTCATAGATTGAAGTCCTAACACCAGGTACCTCAGAATGTGACTGAATTTAGTGATAGGGTCAGCATTCAGTGATAGGTACAGAAGTAATCAAGTTAAAATGAGATCATTAAGGTGGGCCCTATTCCAATCTTGATGATATCTTTATAAAAATGGGAAATGTGGACACAGACACCTGCACAGAAGGAAGACAATGTGAAGAGACATGGAGAAAAGATGGCCATCTACAAGCCAAGGAAAGAGGCCTGACACAGATCCTTCCCTCACAGCCATCAGAAGGAACCAACCCTGCTGACACCTTAATTTTAGACTTCTATCCTCCAGAAACATGAGATAATTTTCTTTCGTTTGTGGTACTTTGTTATACAGCCTTAGAAAACTAACACACTAGCTTGGAATTTGCCACAACAGAAGTTTCTATGTCATGGAAAGTGAAAAAGACTAGAAGCTACATCTTTTGTTCCTGAAGATTTGATTGGTAAACATTTAGCAGCACACACACACACACACTGTGTGTGTGTGTGTGTGTATGTGTGTGATTTGCAAGAATTATGAAATATTTTACTCCATGAATGACTACTGTCCTCTCATAAAGGCTTGTAAATTGAAGCAGCTTTTAGTATGCTAATAATTTGGTCTCTGGTTTAATAAACCATCATGATGTATTTTGAATAAAAAATGGATAATGACACTTTCACAAGTAGGAAATCAGAGAGGCAAATGGAAAGATGCAGTTTGAACCTGGCTAGATTCTACAGAGATGATAGATCTAAGTGAGACAATGAACTGATAAAGTATGAGTGAGTCAGTCAAAGAAAAACTGTACAAGTAATATGTCAGTCAGGGAAACATGGTGATTTCTGTCAATCATAATATTTAGCATGTCTATCCTGAGGGAGTTGTGAGTCATCCTCTGCCTATTGGACAGAGAAAAGGTTCCCAGCACCCTCTGTTACTAAGGTACCAGTGCAGAGGTGATTCTTGTTGTCTAGAGAATCGAGCTCACTTGCACCATTTTCTCTAAAAGCAGGGTCAGCCCACAAAGGCATGTGCCTATGAAACATTTAATACAGAATCTCTTCCATGCACACCCTGTGAATGCCCTACAATGGTACAGACTTTTGTTTGTCTCAGCATAAAACACTCAATTACACTATAAGAAGTTATTTTGCCATTTCTGAGCACTGCAACTTGGAGAAGTGTAAGTAACTTAATGCCCTGGATTCCTCATGTGCAGAATGAGTATAATAACATTTCTACACCATACAGTATATTCCTCGTGTGTAAAATGAGTATAATAACAAATCTACACCAAATTTCTTGTTTAAACTGTTAGTAAATGAAAAGATCCCTAGAATAAGACCTGGCAAATAAGTGCTTAAAAATATTAGCTATTATTTTTAGTAGTCATATTATTCCGCTCTCTATAAGGGGGGTGGATCTTCACTCATCATCATGATAGGCTGTTACATATGGAGATTTGTTTTGGAAAATCTGTATCATCTTGGTGGATATGGCATTATTAAGATTTTAGAGTCAAGTGGACTTGGGTTTACTTATGGGTTTTCTATCACATAGAATACAACTTTGAGCACATTTCTAGACCTCTCTAAATCAGTTCATCTTTTTTTTTGTGGTATGCAGGCCTCTCACTGCTGTGGCCTCTCCCGTTGTGGAGCACAGGCTCTGGACACGCAGGTTCAGCGGCCATGGCTCACGGGCCCAGCCGCTCTGCGGCATGTGGGATCCTCCCGGACCGGGGCACGAACCCGTGTCCCCTGCATCAGCAGGCAGACTCTCAACCATTGTGCCACCAGGGAAGCCCTCAGTTCATCTTTAAAACATATGATTAGAATACTTTTTAAAGAAGGTATTATATAACAAGATAATACATATAACATACTAAGATCAATACCTGATTTATGACAAATATTCAATAAATTATATCTATAATTGTTATATTACTATTACTTTCATTATGATGATATCAAGTTTATCTCATAGTTCTGAGGGAAGGATATAATTACTATATTCATTATGAAATCCACAGTAAATACAGGGGTTAAACATGCACAAAAGAGCCTTATGGATTCTTAGGTCTATTCTTAACCTTAGAAATTCCCCACAGTAGCCAGACTTATTAAAGACAGTAATTTAAATAGACAACACTTATTTCTTGATTGCTGGTTTCTATTCACTTTGACCTCCTTGACAGTCCTATCTCACTCATTGCCATTAACATGTTAATACTTGGAAGATGTGTTTCTTGAGTATCTACTAAATGATAGGTGTGAGACAAATACTGGTTAAAAAAAAGAAAGGCCCTATGTTTACAAAGAAGAAAATAAACAAGTTAATATATACCTTGTCAATGATGCTAACTGTGGTAAAAAGATTGAAGTATGGTCACGGGATAGAGTTTTGGAGAAGTGTTATTTAATAATAATTAATGAAGTCATCTTATACAAGGAGACATTTGAACAAAGACCTAAATAAAGTGAAGCAACAAATGAAACAGATCAGGGGAGAAAGTGTTCCAGGAAGAGAAATAGCAAAAGCCAACGCACAGCGAGCTGTTATGGCTGGAAATTTCAAGGAGTACCAAAGAAGCCAGGGCTGGTGTCTGAACAAACAAGGCAATGAAAGGCGATGAGGTTAGAGATGTTATCCAGTATGTGAGGGTAGCTATATCCTGCAGGGCCTTATGGACATGGACCCTAATGAGGACTTCAAGTTTTATTTTGAATGAACTATAAACTCCTGGAGGGTTTTGAGTATAAAAGTCACATAATCTTACGTCAGGTTTAAAAGCATCACTGGCTGATGGATAGAGACTATAATTGAAATAGGCAAAAGCAGAATCAGGGAGATCAATTTGGAAGCTGTTGCTATTTTCTGAGTGATGAATAATGGTAACTTGAAATAGAATAACGGAAGTAAGATTTGATAAGAACTTGGTTTGTATCCATTTCAAATATTCAGCTAAGAGAAATCACTAATGGATTGATCATGGGGATGTGAGAAAGACTCAAATAAGAGATTTAAATTAAAATTTATTTAAATTTTGGTCTGAGCAATTGGAGTAATTGAGTTACCATTTAGAGAGAGGGATAAGTTTGGAGAAACATAACTTTTTTCAAGGAGAAATAAAGAAGTTAATTTTGCATAAATTTAGCTTGAAATGCCTATCAGACATCCAACTGGTAAGCATCACTTTAAGTGAATCCATTAAAACGAGGAAACTTTTGTTTTTATGGATACTGTAACTCCTTGTCTTGAAAAATAAATCTCAATACTTATTTTATTTCATTTATAAACTTTCATTTTATATTTAGAATTATATTGTTATTTTACATGTTTCCTGAAGAATTTATATACAAATATTAATTTTTAAGGATAAATCACATGAAAGTATCTATTTCATATTTGTCTTTTGCATCAACCTTAAAGTGGGTCAGTTCTTCAAAAGTTATTTCAGACCTTCATTGGCCTCTCTTGGTATTTAACATATTCTCTAGTGGAGACATAAATCATACACATTTCCATGTCTTTCCTTCTTTTATAGTAACTAGTCAAATGCCACCAGCTCCTCACACATCCATAGTGCTGTGTGAGATTTGAGAAGCTTATCATGATTTCTAAGGCATCTTACATCTTCTGTAAACCTTAAAATCTAATTTCATAAGTTAATTGAATTATTGTTGCATTGTATTTGATGTTGTTGATGGAGAGAAAGGTTGAGATAGTGGGCTAGGATAAAGACAAGTGTTAAATAGAAGCTAATTTTATGTGGACTCAGTTCATTAGTAAATCATTTTATTTCATGATGACTTTGCTGTCACTCTAGTGAGAGTCCAGGCTGCCTCTAAGCAAGACAGAATGGATAATCTCTGTGGGGAGAGGCTACCTTTACACAATCAAATAAATTCTATGGCTTATTAATATTCCAGTTGTGAGAAGGCATGCAACCAGTGATGCTGAATAACTGATACATGATTTTAAAGACATGAAATATTAGAGAAAGTTCCTTTAATGTGTTAAATTTTTCCTCTCATTTTTCAAAGCTATTGTAAACACACATTCCAAAGGATTTATGCCATCTTGGAACATATATCTGGAAGATTAAAAAGCAGTGTTGTTCCTCGGTGGTCCTTATTCACACAGAAGAATGTGTACCTAAGTCAGACTTCAAGTAAGACTTCTTAAGTAAGCAGAAGGAAACCATTTACCTGCATTGGGAATATTCTTGAAAATATGCTATTAACAGTCTGTTAAATTACCATTTTAATGATACAATGATGTTTTGAGATAACAATCAGAAGGCAAAAGTAAATAGGCTTTTGAGTATCTAAAATGTTTTGCCATGACCAAGATCAGACAAACATCGGTTGCAAAGAACTGACAGTGCCAAGTGACTTGCAGGAAATATACATAGTGCAGAAGGCTTAGGTTGTGCTATGTCAGGTTGGTACCCAATTTGTTTAGCATATATTGAGGGCCTGAATGGTTAGGAAATAAAAAGGTCATATAGTTAGGGGAAGTACACGTGAATCTACTCTGTTAAATCCCAAGTGATTAAACAGGGGAGTGTATGTGATATATGTACCTTGACTCTTGGGAACACTTCAGATGAAAAGTTATATCTTTATTAATTTTTTTTAAAGAGAGGAAAAATAACAGCAACATAGGTTCCTCTGAAAATAACCTGCTATAAATGAGTAGTGGAGGGAACGGAAAGAAATCATGAAACAAATGCATTAGTAAATAAATGTTTCTCTCTATATAAAGATGATTGATAAATACAAATATAGATATAAACATAGATATAGATAGCTATATAGAAAATGAAAGAAAATGATACCATATTATGGAATAAAAAGACAAAACATAGTTTGTCTCAAAAATATCTTACAGGTAAGTGGAAGAAGAAAAACACATAAACCTGAAATTATAATAAAATGTGCTATACTCATTACTAAGTGCTGCACAATGCACCATGAAAATACAGAGTAAGGTAGATTGTATAGCAGATTTTAGTTGTTAGCATATTTTTAAAATGCATGGTCTCTGGAAACTAAATATATAAACATAAGGGGAAATAACTAATATATATTTGAAAGAGACTGTACACATTGAAAGAGACTCAGATAAAGATATATTTTGAGGAAACTAAAACTGCAGAGCAGAAAAAAAAATTCTGCATGGGTTAGTAGTGCAAAAAACATTTTGAGAATCTGTCAACTTTCCAAGGAAACTGGGAG
Source organism: Neophocaena asiaeorientalis asiaeorientalis (assembly GCF_003031525.2). Taxonomy (NCBI): domain Eukaryota; kingdom Metazoa; phylum Chordata; class Mammalia; order Artiodactyla; family Phocoenidae; genus Neophocaena; species Neophocaena asiaeorientalis. Next base: position 3,634,821 of record NW_020175390.1, on the reverse strand, counting down.
AGGCATGACAAAAATTAAAATAGAACATACTGGATGAAGAGGTCAAGGAAGAAAGATTAGACCTGTGAATACATGGTGGAGTTACAAGAAAAAACTATATTCAGAGAGAAAGCCGTAGTGTAACAGTGAAAAGAACTTAACATTTCATTCATATCAAGAAAGTATAAAATAAAGTAAAATAAACTATACAAAACTTAAAAAAATAACATATTCAATTTATAAACATAATTAACAAAAAATCAGAATTAACATCAGTTTATTGAAAAAGTAGACATTTATTTAAAATTGATTCCTAGAAATCCATAAAATTGAATAGAACACATTTTAAAAGCATAATATCATCTAATTAACGAAAAGGCAAAGGACTTGGTCAGGCACTTCACAAATGAATATTTCCAAATAGTTAAGGAATGTATGAAATGCAAGGAAAGTTATCAGAGAAAAAAATAAAGGGCCTAGAAATAGCTCCATATAGTCAATAATAGAGTCAATTTGCTTTAGATAAAGGTACCAAGACTATTCATTGGATAATGGATAGACTCTGCAACAAATTGTGGAAGAATAACTGGATGCTTGTACGCAAAAAAAAGATTCCTAACACGTACATCACGACTCACATAAAAAATAACTCAAACAAAGCAATCGACATAAATGTAAAATAAAAAGCTATAAGATTCATAGAAAAAAATAGAAGAAAACTTGTATGACCTTGTGTTTAGCAGTGAATTCTTAGATACAACACAAAAAACATTATATAAAAGAAAAAAATAATAAATGTGACTATCAAAATGAAAAATTTTGTTCTGTGAAAGACATTTTAAAAATGGAAAAACAACACATGGTTTGGAGTTAATATTTGCAAAACACATATCTGATAGAAGACTTATATCCAGAATATATATAAATAACTAAAAAATTCAATGATAAGGAAATTATAACCCAATTTTTTAAACAATAGGAAAAAAACTGAATAAGATAATTCACCAAAGAATATATATATGATAGCAAATAATCATATGGAAATATATCTCAGCATCATTCATTATTAGGGAAATACAATTTTAAATAATAATGAGATAAACAAGATATCAGTAAATACCTATTATAATGTCTAAAAAGAGAAAGAAAATTGGGGAATACCAACAACTGCAACTCCCATACATAGTCGCTGGAAATTGAAAATGGTAGAGCCACTTTGGAAAACAGTTCAGCAGTTTATAATAAAGTTAAATATACAGCTATTACCAAGCAATTATATTTCTAAGTATTTAACCAAATTAATAAAAATTCTGTATTTAAGTATTTATAACAACTTTATTCACTATTGACAAAAACAGAAAATACTCTAGATATTTATCAATGGGTGAACAGATAGACTGTGGTACATCCATACGACGTAATGCTAATCAGGTATAAAAAACTTAGAAACTACCGATTCACACAATAGTATGAATGAGTTTCAAAAAGCCAGATTCAAAAAGCTACACAGTGTATGCTTCCACTTACATGATATTCTGAAAAAGGTAAAGCTAAAGGTATAGGGAAATGATCAGTGGTTGCTAGGGACTGGGGGCCGGGGCAGGAGTAAGAAGGGAGGTAAACTCAATAGGACAACTCAAGTTCATTTTGGGGATGATGGAAATATTCTGGATGGTCAGTACATTTTTAAAATGTGTGAATCTCTGAAAACAAATTATTTCCAGAGTTGACACATGGTTTTGTGCAAAGTAAAACGATCAGAGATATACAAATTAAAACCACTATGATAGTCTACCATACTCATGAAGGAATGGCCAAAATTAAATAAACGTGAAAGCAAATAAGTAAATGACAACGCTAAGTATTTGAGGATGTGGAACATCTGGGATTTTATATCTTGTGGGAGGGTAAATTGGTACAGCCACTTGGGAAATTTTTAAAAATTATCCCCTAAATTAAATGTATGCATATATTATGACCCAGAAATTCTACTCAAATATAAGCAATTCCATATATATAAACATGAGTGTTTGCCCATGTACTTGTGCCTGTCTATCTATCTATCTATCTATCTACCTATCACCTATCTATCCCTAAAATGCATGTGCAATGTTTGAAGTTGCATTATTTATAATTGTCCAAAACTGGAAATACCACAAAAGGTCAGCAACACTAGAAGAGAGACATACTTTTGGATATATTCCTGTAATGGAATACTAAATAGGAGTGAATTGAACAAAGTGGCCCTGTACAGCACTATCATAATTATAATGCTATGAATGGAAACCAGACACAAAAGGTCCATACTGTATTATTTTATTTGTACAAAATGCAAAAAGAAAAAAAAGTAATCTAGGTGTGTATTAGTTTTCTACAGTTGCTACAGAATATCAACACAACTTTAGTGTCTTAAAACAATACAAATTTATTCTCATACCATTCTGGAGGACAGGAGTCTAAAATAGGTCTAACTGAGCTAAAGACAGTGTGTTGGCAGGGCTGCATTCCTTCTGGAAGCTCTATGGGAGAAACCATTTCCTAGCCTTTCCTAGCTTGTAGAGGATGCCTGCATTCCCTGGTTTGTGCCCCCTTCTTTCATCTTCAAAGCCAAGGATTGCGTCACTCCAACTTCTGCTTCTGTTGTTACATCTCTTCTTACTCTGACTCTTCTGCCTTCCTCTTCCACTTATTAGAGTCCCTGGGATTACATTGGGCCATCCTGGATAAACCAGGATTATCTCCTTATTTTAAGGTCAGTTGATTAGCAAACTGAATTCTTTCTGCAATCTTAATTCCTCCTTGTTATGCAACATAACATGTTCATGGGTACCAGGGATTAGAGCATGGCCATCTATGGGGGACCATTATTCTCTGTACATCTAGGTGATAGCAGTTGGACTGTTGGTTACATTTTCAGGGTAGTAATAACCTGTGGGTGGCACTAAGGAGTTTGTGGATGTTAGTAACATTCTATATCTTGATTGAGTTGTCCTTATAGGGTTATGTTCTCTTTTTGGTAATAATGGGGAGGGCTTCAAGTACTAAAAAATTCATAATTTTTTCACACTTTTAATTCGTACATTAAATGTCACTAAAATAGTACATAAAAACACAAGAAAGGGATATGTAAAATGATTTTTAATCTAAAAGAATATGAAACATTATATAAGAATAAATGGATAATTTTAAGAAAACTTATCTTTTTTTTCAGAAAGGGACTATATATATGCCTAAATTGCTTTATGAAGAAGCTGTTGTATTGAAGAAAACTTTAAAATTTAAGGGAAATATGTTTTTGATGATAGAACATTTAACAAGATAATGTATTTGAATCATATTGTGTACTTGTGTTTATCATAACCATAACACCAAGAGCTGACAAAAATATCTCTTAAGGTTCATGTAAGGAGTAAAAATAAAAATAATGTAATATTAAGTATCTTGGAGATAATAAAGTGACAACCTCAAAATAAAGTTGATTAAATCCATCATGAGCCATAAATTACCATATCATCATGCAAAATATATTATTGTAAATAGTGGACCTGTATGATCTCTCATAATGTACATAATCACAAAATGAGAATATTGTCTCAGAGCAGGGTAGAATTATGAAGAAATTTATGTTTGCATTTTTATCTATATATTTTTTCTGAATTCATAAAATATGGATTTTAATTTGAAAATAAATTAACTTTAAAAACTAGTTATACTCCCTCTTGCAAGAGTACTAGAATCACAACTAACTGCTGAACAATCATCGACAGGAAGACACTGGAACTCACCAAAGACAAAGGAGAAGCTGCAATGAGATGGTAGTAGGGGCACAATCATAATAAAATCAAAACCCATAACTGCTGGGTGGATGACTCACAAACTGGAGAACAATTATACCACAGAAGTCCACCCATTGGAGTGAAGGTTATGAGCCCCATGTCAGGCTTCCCAACCTGGGGGTCTGGCAACAGGAGGAGTAATGCCCAGAGAATCAGACTTTGAAGGCTAGCGGGATTTGATTGCAGGACTTTGACAGCACTGGGGGAAACAGAGAATCCATTCTTGGAGGGCACACACAAAGTAGTGTGTGCATCAGTACCCAAGGGGAAGGAGCAGTGAACCCATAGAAGACTGAACCAGACCTACCTGCTAGTGTTAGAGGGTCTCCTGCAGAGGCGGGGGTGGCTGTGGCTCACCATGGGGACAAGGACACTGGCAGCAGAAGTTCTGGGAAGTACTCCTTAGCGTGAGCCATCCCAGAGTCCACCATTAGCCCCACCAAAGAGCTGGAGAGGCTCCAGTGCTGGGTTGCCTCAGGCCAAACAACCAACCAGGAGGGAACCCAGCCCCCCCACTCCATCAGCAGACAAGCAGATTAAAGTTTTACTGAGCTCTGCTCACCAGAGCAACACCCAGCTCTACCCACCACCAGTCCCTCCCATCAGGAAGCCTGCACAAGCGTCTCAGATAGACTTATCCACCAGAGGGCAGACAGCAGAAGCAAGAAGAACTATAATCCTGCAGGCTGTGGAAAGAAAACCACATTCACAGAAAGATAGACAAAGTGAAAAGGCAGAGGACTATGTACCAGATGAAGGAACAAGATAAAATGCTAGAAAAACAACTAAATGAAATGGAGATCGGTAACCTTCCAGAAAAAGAATTCAGAATAATGATAGTGAAGATGATCCACAACCTTGGAAAAAGAATGGAGGCAAAGCTCGAGAAGATGCAAGAAATGTTTCAAAAAGATCTAGAAGAATTGAAGAATAAACACCTAGAAGAATTAAAGAAAAAACAACAGATGAACAAAACAACAATTGAAATAAAAAATACACTAGAAGGAATCAAAAACAGAATGACTGAGGCAGAAGAATGGATAAGTGAACTTGAAGACAGAATGGTGGAATTCACTGCCGCAAAACAGAATACAGAAAAAAGAATGAAAAGAAATGAAGACAGCCTAAGAGACCTCTGGGACAACATTAAGTTCACCAACATTCGCATTATAGGTGCCCCAGAAGAAAAAGAGAGAGAGAAAGGACCTGAGAAAATACTTTAAGAGATGATAGTTGAAAACTTCCCTAACATGGGAAAGGAAATAGCCACCAAAGTCCAGGAAGTCCAGAGAGTCCCAAGCAGGATAAACCCAAGGAGAAACATGCTGAGACACATAGTAATCAAACTGACAAAAATTAAAGACAAAAATAAAATTATTAAAAGCAGCAAGGGAAAAATGACAAATGACATACAAGGGAACTCCCATAAGGTTAACAACTGATTTATCAGCCAAAACTCTACAAGCCAGAAGGGAGTGGCATGATATATTTCAAGTGATGAAAGGGAAGAAACTACAACTAAGATTACTCCACCCAGCAAGGATCTCATTCAGATTTGATGGAGAAATCAAAAGCTTTACAGACAAGAAAAAGCTAAGAGAATTCAGCACCACCAAACCAGCTCTACAACAAATGCAAAAGGAACTTCTCTAAGTGGGAAACAAGAGAAGAAAAGGACCTACAAAAACAAAGCCAAAACAATTAAGAAAATGGTAATAGGAACATACATATTGATAATTACCTTAAATGTGAATGGATTAAATGCTCCAACCAAAAGACACAGGTTCACTGAATGGATACCAAAACAAGACCCATATATATGCTGTCTACAAGAGACCTGCTTCAGACCTAGGGATGCATACAGACTGAAAGTGAGGGGATGGAAAAAGATGTTCAATGCAAATAGAAATCAAAAGAAACCTGGAGTAGCAATATTCATATCAGATAAAATAGACTTTAAAATAAAGAAAAAAAATAAAATAAAGAATGTTACAAGAGTCAAGAAAGGACACTACATAATGATCAAGGGATCAATCCAAGAAGAAGATATAGTAATTATAAATATATGTGAACCCAACATAGAAGCACCTTAATACACAAGGCAAATGCTAACAGCTATAGAAAAGGAAATTGACAGTAACACAATAATAGTGGGGGACTTTAACACCTCATTTACACCAATGGATAGATAATCCAGACAGAAAATTAATAAGGAAACACAAGCTTTTAATGACATAATAGACAAGATAGATTTAATTGATATTTATAGGACATTCCATCTGAAAACAGCAGATTACCCTTTCTTCTTAAGTGCACATGGAACATTCTCCAGGATAGATCACATCTTGGGTCACAAATCAAGCCTTGGTAAGTTTAAGAAAATTGAAATCATATCAAGCATCTTTTCCAACCACAACTGTATGAGATTAGAAATAAATTACAGAGAAAAAAAGTAAAAAACACAAACACATGGAGGCTAAGCAATACATTAATTAATAACCAAGAGATCGCTGAAGAAATCAAAGAGGAAATCAAAAAATACCTAGAGACAAATTACAACAAAATGCGACAATCCAAGACCTATGGGATGCAGCAAAAGCAGTTCTAAGAGAGAAGTTTTACAGCAATACAATCCTACCTCAAGAAACAAGAAACATCTCAAGCTAACCTTACACCTAAAGGAACTAGAGAAAGAGGAACAAACAAAACCCAAAGTTAGTAGAAGGAAAGAAATCATAAAGATCAGAGCAGAAATAAATGAAATAGAAACAAAGAAAACAATAGCAAAGATCAATAAGGCTAAAAGCTGGTTCTTTGAGAAGATAAACAAAATTGATAAACCTTTAAACAGACTCAACAGGGAAATGAGGGAGAGGACTCAAATCAATAAAATTAGATGAAAAAGGAAAAGTTACAACAGACATTGCAGAAATACAAAGCATCATAAAAGAGTACTACAAGCAACTCTATGCCAATAAATGGACAACCTGGAAGAAATTGACAAATTCTTAGAAAGGTATAACCTTCCACGACTGAACCAGGAAGAAATAGAAAATATGAACAGACCAATCACAAACACTGAGATTGAAGTTGTGATTAAAAATCTTCCAACAAACAAAAGTCTAGGAACAGATGGCTTCACAGGTGAATTCTATGAAACATTTAGAGAAGAGCTAACACCCATCCTTCTCAAACTCTGCCAAAGAACTGTAGAGGAAGGAACACTCCCAAACTCAATTCTCTGAGGCCACCATCACACTGATACCAAAACCAGACAAAGACACTACAAAAAAAGAAAATCACAGACCAATATCACTGATGAATACAGATGCAAAAATCCTCAACAAAATACTAGCAAACAGAATCCAACAACACATTAAAAAGATCATACACCATGATCAAGTGGGATTTAACCCAGGGATGCAAGGATTCTTTAATATACACAAATCAATCAATGTGATACATCATATTACCAAATTGAAGCATAAAAACCATATGATCATCTCAATGGATGCAGAAAAAGCTTTTAGACAAAATTCAATATCCATTTATGATAAAACTCTCCAGAAAGTGGGCACAGAGGGACCTACCTCAACATAATTAAGGCTATATATGACAAACCCACAGCAAACATCATTCTCAATGGTGAAAAGCTGAAAGCATTGCCTCTAGGATCAGGAAAAAGACAAGGCTGTCCACTCTCATCACTATTATTCAACATAGTTTTGGAAATCCTAGCCATGGCAAAAAGAGAAGAAAAATAAATAAAAGGAATACAAATTGGAAAAGAAGAAGTATAACTGATACTGTTTGCAGATGACATGATACTAAACATAGATAATCCTAAAGCTGACACCAGAAAACTTCTAGAGCTAATCAACAAATTTGTTAAAGTTGCAGGATACAAAATTAATGCACAGAAATCTCTTGCATTCCTATACACTAACAATGAAAGATCAGAAATAGAAATTAAGGAAACAATCATATTCACCATTGGAACAAAAAGAATAAAATCCCTAGGAATAAACCTACCTAAGGAGGTAAAAGACCTGTACTCAGAAAATTATAAGACAAAAAAAAAAAAAAGAAAACTATAATACACTGATGAAAGAAGTCAAAAATGACACAAACAGATAAAGAGATACACCAACAGATAGAGAGATACACCATGTTCTTGCATTGGAAGAATCAATATTGTGAAAATGACTATACTACCCAAAGCAATCTACAGATTCAACTCAATCCCTACCCAAGTACCAATGGCATTTTTAAAGAACTAGAGCAAAAAATCTTAAAATTTGTATGGAGAAACAAAAGACCCCAAATAGCCAAAGCAATCTTGAGGGAAATAAAACGGAGCTGGAGGAATCAGACTCCCTGACTTCAGACTATACTGCAAAGCTACAATAATCAAGACAATATGGTACTGGCACAAAAACAGAAATATAGATCAATGGAACAGGATAGAAATCCCAGAGATAAACCCACGCATCTATGATCGACTAATCTATGACAAAGGGGGCAAGGATATATAATGGAGAAAAGACAGTCTCTTCAATAAGTGGTTCAGGGAAATTTGGACAGCTACATGTAAAAGAATGAAATTAGAGCACTCCCTAACAATTTTGATTGACATATATATATACTAATATGTATAAAATAGATAACTAATAAGAACCTGCTGTATAAAAAATAAATTAAATAAAATTCAAAAATTAAAAAAAAAAGAACACTTCCTAACACCATACACAAAAATAAACTCAAAATGGATTAGAGACCTAAATGTAAGACTGGACACTATAAAACTCTTAGAGGAAAACATAAGAAGAATAGTGACACAGATCACAGCAAGATCTTTTGTGACCCACCTCCTAGAGCAACAGAAATACAAGCAAAAATAAACAAGTGGGACCTCATGAAACTTAAAAGCTTTTGCAAAGCAAAGGAAACTATAAACAAGACAAAATGACAACCCTCAGAATGGGAGAAAATATTTGCAAATGAATCAATGGACAAGGGATTAATCTCCAATATATATAAACACCTCATGCAGCTCAACATTAAGAAAATAAAATCCCAATCAGAAAATGGGCAGAAGACCTAATAGACATCTCTCCAAAGAAGACATACAGATGGCAAAGAGGCACATGAAACACTGCTCAACCTCACTAATTATTAGAGAAATGCAGATCAAAACTACAGTGAGGTATCACCTCACACGGATTAGAATGGGTATCATCAAAAAATCTAAAACAACAAATGCTGGAGATGGTGTGGAGAAAAGGGAACCCTCTTGCACTGTTGGTGGGAATGTAAATTGATATAGTCACTATAGAGAACAGTATGGAAGTTCCTTAAAAACTAAAAATAGAATTACCAGATGACCCAGCAATTCCACTACTGGGCATATATCCAGAGAAAACCATAATTCAAAGAGATACATGCACCCCACTGTTCATTGCAGAACTATTTACAATAACCAGGTCATGGAAGCAACTTAAATGTCCATCGACAAATGAATGGTTAAAGAAGATGTGGTACATATATACAATGGAATATTACTCAGCAATAAAAAGGAACGAAATTGGGTCATTTGTAGAGATGTGGGTGGACCTATAGACTGTCATACAGAGTGAAGTAAGTCAGAAAGAGAAAAACAAATATCATATATTAACGCATACATGTGGAATCTAGAAAAATGGTACCGATGAGCCAGTTTGTAAGGCAGAAATAGAGACACAGATGTAGAGAACAAACTATGGACACCAAGCGGGGAAAGTGGGGTGTTGGTAGTGGTGGGATGAATTGGGAGATTGGGATTGACATGTATACACTAATATGTATAAAATAGATAACTAATAAGGACTTGCTGTATAAAAAAAATAAAACTATTTATATACATACACATATATATAAAACATATATATATAAATATCTATACATATATAAACATATATATGTATGCATGTGCAGATACAAGTGTGTATATATATATATATGTATATACGTATACCTATATATTTTTATTCATCTTTTTCATTTTTCTTCATAGTACTTATCAGGATCTTGCACAGAGCATTTATTTATTTATTAAAAACTAAGTTGTTCCATGACAGCAGTGTTTTTGTGTTATTTAGTGCTGTGGAACATCACCCACTTTCAAAACAATGAATTTCTTAGTGACGGTATCTTTATATGGTAACCTTTGTATTTTATTTAAATTAAATATTTCTTCTATATATTTCATATTCCAATGTAATTTTAGTGTTTTCAAGGTTTTTAAGTATACACATATTCTATGACACTGTATCTTTCACTAGATAAAATGTGATATTATTTATTCCTAATTATCATTTCTGGATGTAAACAGTTTTTAAAGTTTATTATTGCTTCCTTTTAATTTTCTTTCATAGACTTCTTCCACTCTTATTATGCTTTCCTTGAGCTTTGCTATTTGGACCTCTATGAATACAGGAATGCACTAGAATTTTATACAGATATTAGAATATGTTGCACAGTTTAAATTTGAATAAGTGCATTTTTTTAAGTGTGTTTGTAGAAAACACTCTATGTTTTTGTTTATATCCCAGTATATAAAGTAGATATTAGGCAGATAATTATTTTAAAATAAGTAAACTAATTGAAATTACCAAATGCCTTCATTTAGCAAACTTATACACACCATAAACTTTTCTACTTTTCTTGATTTAGCCTTAACTCAAAGACACATAACTAATTCACAATAATTTATATCCAAGTACAGTAACTAATATATCAGTCTGAAGTTATCAAGACATATTTTGTAACTTTTTCTGAAATTTTCCTCAAAACAGTAATTCACCCGTAACGTCTCTGACTGCTGTATTATCAGAAGTTTCTCTTTCACCTCTCCTAAATCATAAAGTGATGTGCGCAATTCTTATTAACTCCACTGAGTAAAAATCTTTAGGACGTGATGGATGTGACTATTCCCAAATGAAGCAGCTACCAGCTTTCAGAACTACAAAGGTGATTGCTGAAGATGATGGACTGCTAAATTCTGCAGGAGAGAGAATTTTTCTCTTAAGGTATGATAAACGACAGCAACTTCTGTGTTAATTTACTTTTCATTTTGCTTTAACTTCTTCATTTTTTTTAACTTAAGTTTTCTAATCCATCTTCAACTCAGAAGTGGCTTATCAAGTATTAGTTTAAAAAAACTATAAAAATATTTGCAGACACCAAAACTACTTGTTTAAATAGAATGAAAAATAAAGCACAGTTTGATAATTTCATCACATTTAACTCAGTAATTCCTCTACAAACTTAATAATGGTCTTGCTAAATTGACCATATTTTTTTTCCTGCAGCCACTGATTCAGTGAGTCTTGCAGTTGTTAGTGGTCCTAACAACTCTAAAATTCACAATTCCTTGTGAGTTTTTGTCAGTATAGCATTACAGCTATATACAACCAAAACAGAATTAGCTTTAGGATTTTGAAGTAGAATTTAATTTTTATGTGCTTATAATAAATTATATTATGTGAACATACAATTTTTTGTGTGTTTTTGTCATTGTGCAAGAAATCATTCCTTTCTCAATATATGCTTTAAAAATAAACTACAGCACATCCACAAATGCCTATTTCCATCTTTGATATGTTTATGTAGGCATAAAAGTGAATGAGTGAATCCTACAAACCTAACTATATGGATCTGCCAACATTTTTAGAACCTGTCCTGTTAATAATAATGAGAGTGGCATATTTTATTAGATGTAGAGTTCTGTGCTGTTTACAAAATATCATTTATTTCACCAATATTTATGTAAATGGATTGCAAAATATTCAGTGAGTGCTGCATTTGTGTCCCTTTCCTTTCCAGTTACTGATCAGGAAGCTAGAATGAATTATTATTGCCAGCTTACTCAAAAATTTGAATAATTAAAATATTATTTGCTTTCTTTCCCATGCCATAATTTAGCATTGAACTATCTTAACTACATGCAGTGCTAGCAAACTAGAGGTAAGGGAATTCAAAACTGACTCGTATTTTGCCTGGTGTGTAAAACACTCTCTGAAAAATAATCCACCTATGTTAGAATTTTAAGGTTCTTTTAATCCTTTTGGACGGCTGCAGATTTGACTAGCTTCAAATTAAGGGGCAACAATAATAGCAATTACACAAAGATAATAATAGATAACATTTATTGAGCTGATACTATGCAGCAGGCAATATACTGTGAGTTTTACCAGGAACATATCATTTAATCTTCACAAAATTCTACATGAATTACTAATATATTATCTGTAACATATGAGGGGATTAATTTGTAGAGAGATTGACTTTTCCAAGGTAAAGCATCTTGTCAATGGAGGAATTTAAATCATTTTAGATCCAGTTTCTCTAACACAATCATGTGTGGCTACATTTCTGAGTTTTCTCAACACAACACATTTTTAAAAGGAAAGTAGCTCTAATGGTAGCTCTTGTTGAGGAAAGTTCATTAAGTGTATAATATATTTTGATTGACAGAAGTTGCCAACCCCAAAGGCCATAACACATAATCAGACTTATACTCTTCCCATTCATTGGCCCTCCTTTCCAAAATATTAGTGTATCTTCTCACTTTTTCAGATTTCACAGATTATTACATCTAAAATAGGTTTTTTAATAACACTGCCTGTTTTCCTCCAAATTATCACTAAAATTAGACATATTTAGGGATCAAATTAGCTATGTGCTCTGAATATATTTTATCAATTTTGTCAAGGAAACCTGTCGAAGATAATATTTTTTTAGAGAAAATGTAAGCAGAAACAAAAATAAAGTATATGAAATAACATTTAACACATAATATATCATTGAATAAAATAAACCATCATTTTGTATCCAAGAATAGGTGAATTACATGCTTTTTAATGAAGTATTATTTTAAGAGTAGCAGGAAATTTAGCAATGTTAACAAAAATAAGTGCTGTTAAATTCATAGTAAGATTCCTTTGTAATTCTTTCCTTAGAAGTAGTGCTTATAATTGTGTTCACTAGTAATTGGTGTGGTTTTAAATGTGTTATTTCCCAGAACAAACATTATCCTTTCTTGACAACAAAACAAATTTCTATCTCAATTGAAAATTCAATATCATACATAAGAATAACAATAGCTGCATTTATATTCAAGAAAATAAAAAGGCATGCTTGTGTACCATAACCACTGTAGTAGCATTGATCTGAATTTTCTAGTCAAAGTGATAACACATACATACGTACACACATGATCATGAATACCAGAAATTATGAGAAAACACTATCATTATTGCAGATGGCACCATTCTCCTGAAAATTCCTAAACATAAAGCAAAGTAGAAAAATAATTAGAATGTTCAATTATATGGTTGCATAAAATAAATCATAAAATAAAATCAATATTCCTTATCCATCATCAATAGGTAAAGACAGAAATTGTGAAAAATCCCACCAATAGGAGCAAGGTGCAAGAATAAACAGATCAATTCAATAGAATAGTGAGTACAAAACAAAAAAATCCAAACATACGTGGCCAATTATTTTAGGAAAAGTGAGATTAATCTTTTTAGTATCCTTATGGAAAAACTACAGAATTTGAGTCCTACTTCAACTCATTCTTGAAAATCAATCCCAGGGAAATTGTAGATCTAAATGTTGATGTTCAAACTATAAAGAAAACATGGAAGAGTGATTTCAGGGCTTTAAATTTTGGACAGTTTTTTACATATAACACAAACATTGCTAATCTTAAGGGAAAACATTTATAAACTGAAATTGCACTAAAATTTAATGTACAAATTTGTTCATCATAAAACCCCTTTTTCAGAGTGAAAGGAAAACTATGAATAGTAGGAGATATATGCTACATATATACCAAACAAAGATTCTGGGCCAGAAAGATTTAAGTTCTGCATGTTAAAAAGGACATATTGGAAATATAATTTTTAAAATATTTTATAAAAATTGGATATCCAGCTGGTTAATAAGAATATAATAGCTGTTCAACCTCAATAATGAACAAGAAAATGCAAACTAAATCACAATATTATGCCACTGCATCTCCTCTGGATAAGTAAAACTGAAAAAAAAAGTAAACTAAATGATAATGCTGAGGGTTAAAATGTTTGTTGAATAGTAAGAATGCTCGCGAATGCTGCTGTATGTAAATTATTACAAACACTTTGAAAAAATCTTTAATACTATTTGATTGGAACATATACATTCTTTTAGATAGATATTTACATCTAGATCTAGATCTATATTATACAGATGTAGATATAGGTACAACAAAAATGAGTACATAAGTACACCTATAGACGTACACACACATATACCTAGCACCACTCTTCATAATAGCCCCATTTAGAAAAATCCTAATGTTCAATAGTAGAATGAATTAAAAAAGACATACTATAATGGTGTTGCCCAACACAATTGTTACCAGATATAGAACATTTCTATCACTGTGGTAAGAAAGAAACAGAACAAATCTGTGCTACACACAAAAATATAGATGAATTTAACAAACATAAATTTGATTGAGAGAGAAGAGGCACAAAAGGAGGAATACTGTATCATTCCATTTACGTAAATTACAGGCAACCTAATCTATGATGTTAGAAATCATGATGTTTATTTTTCTTTTGTAGGGTAGGAAGAAGTCAATGATTGAAAATGAGCATAAAAGGATGCTTCCGAAATACAGTTAATATTTATTTCTTAATCTGGATAGTAGCTACACTGGTATGTTCACTTTGTGACAGTTCATAAACTTTTCATGTATGATTTGTTCACATTCAGTAAAAAATGTTATTTTAAAGAATCAGGAAAAAAATTAAGAGGAAACCTGAGAAGATCAAAGTAATTAGAAAACAAAACCAAAAAATTAGTTTAACATCTTTATTTAAGTGTTGTCAATTTTCACCTTGTCAGGAAATGCATTTCTTATATTCAGTGTATATAATTATATGAATGCAAATTAATAGAACTTTAACTCAAAAATGTGAAATATATTTTATTTTACATAGGACATAAGCCATTTGTTCAAACAATTTGATAACATGAATTTTTACAGGCTAAATTAAATATGTACAAATTTGAACTTTCATATAACATGTTACATTGAAGAAGGTCATATCTGTACTGGAAAATAATTTTAATAAATATTTTTACTGAAATTGTACTCCTTACATTACAAAGGGGTACCTTTCCAGTTGACGAAAAATATAGCTGAGGCATTAGACTCTGTTTATCTACACGGTTTCAGTGTTTCACTGATGTGAAAACAAGATCTTTTTAGCTTAAGCAGGTAATTGAATTCTACCTAAACTGGCAAGTATAATTGACAAAACATCATATTGTTCATTGTCAAATGTCACAAGTGTCAAATATCACAATATCAGTTTCAGTACCAGTTTCTTGAAATCCTTTTTTATAAAATAGCTTAAATATGTGAAAAATAAACAGGAGTTTCCTAGTAAAAGTATCACTGAATTTTAAGAAAGAGTTGATCCAACCTTTTCTTGCACCATTTGTTTTTAAAGTCAAGGTCACTTTCTGTAGGTGACATTTAACCTAGTAACACAACATATTAAAAAGCAATTCAGTTTAAAAAGTGCTGTTCTAAGTGAAAAATGTGTGTTAGTTTCTGCTGTATAATGCAGTGAGTCAGCTACATGTATACCTATATCCCCTCCCTCTTGGACCTCCCACACACACCCCCACCACCATCCCACCCACCTAGGTCATCACAGAGCACGAAGTTGAGCTTCCTGTGCTTTATAGCTTGTTCCCACTAGCTATCTATTTTATGTATGGTAGTGTGTATATGCTATCTATTTTATGTATGGTAGTGTGTATATGTCCATCCTAATCTCCCCATTTGTCCTACCCTCCCCATCCCCCCTGTGTCCACATGTCTGTTCTCTATGTCTGTGTCTCTATTCCTGCCCTGCAAAAGGTTCATCTGTACCATTTCCCTAGATTCCACATATATGCGTTAATATACGATATTTGTTTTTCTCTTTCTGGCTTACTTCACTCTGTATGACAGACTCTAGGTCCGTCCACATCTCTACAAGTGACCCAATTTTGTTCCTTTTGTGGCTGAGTTATATTCCATTGTATATATGTACCACATCCTTCTTATCCATTCATCTGTCATTGGACATTTAGGTTGTTTCTATGTCCTGGCTAACACAACATTGTAAAGCAATTCTACTCCAATTAAAAAAAAAAAAATGGAAAGAAAAAGCTAGACAGAAAAAGATTATTTCCAAAGGACTAGGCAAGAAATTGATAGTCGTGCTTGCCACTGAGGAGGACACTGGCTGGTCAGGGCACAGAAGAAGTAAGAGCCATTTTGCATTAAATACTGGTTTGTACTCTTTGAATTCTATACACTATTCATTCCAAATAGATTAAATCATTTAAATAAAGTAATGTCAATACAAAAAAAAAGTGCAAGACAGGATCTACAGTATATTTCTCTGTGCTCCTAATTTCCCAATACCCCTCAGCACAGGCCCTTAGAACACCTTCGAGAAACTACTAACGGGTGATCAGAAGACAGCTTTAGAATCAAACAACAGTTTTACTTAATTTTTCAGGTTATTGAAATAAAATACATGAGAAAGATGAAGGATTTTATTCAGTATCATATATTTGGTTAGTGGTAAAATGAAGACAGAATTTTCCTCACCTTAAAAAAATGTTTATTTGCTATTACCAGCTACACACTTTCCACTGGATACTACATCTAGGAAGTCTGGAATTATACTGACAGTGTGAGGAAGTATGTTGACTTGCTAAGGTAAATTTTTCTCCACATTTTAATTTTTTTTTCCTGCTCAAGTCTTTCATTACCAGAATCCTGGGGTTGAGAAAAGATACAAAAGTGTTTTCAGGAATTTCTAATTAGTTTTTCCAGCTTCTTTGCAAAACTTCTCATGTTTTTGTGAAAATGAAAAATTTTGTAACAAATTTGGTGTCCAGGGAAAAATATCATTTAGATGAAAGGAAATAAAATTTACTTCTTATCTCATAGGATAATTGAAGAAAAATCTCTCTCTCTCTCCGGTTCTTCTGACTGGATATAAACAATCATGAGTTATCTTTCACCCAGAATCAGAATTACAATGTAACCACACACATTAATTTCTTCTTCTTTGTCAAATTTTTGGTCACAATGCTGCCACTGACCTTTAATATTATGTTAGCACATTTTTCTAAAATATCTTCTAACAAGTAATATATTTTAAAGACATTATTTGTACAGAATTCCTATTTAATCAAATATAAATAATATAAACAAATATAAAATTTATATTCAGTTCCATTTATTATATCATTGTTTGAGCTACTCAAGATATCAGAATATAGTCATAAGCAAAATGTTACTAACATACATAGTATTATGCTTGCCTTTATATTTGGCAGTTTTTTCCAAGACCAGCATGAGAATATTAATCAAAAATGAGGTGGAATACCCTGTAAATGTTTCTCTCAAATCAACAGTATTCATTTATATTTATGTATCCCCACACTCTCAAATGTCTAAATTCTTTGTAATAATCTATAAAGGTCCAACTCTCAAGGTACTTATATTAGAGATGGAGTAATTGTGACTGTATAATTTATAGAAGGGACTTATATACTGAGTAGTAGGCAAGGATGTGTTTAACAGGCAAAGATCTAAATTTGTCACTCATAATATCTTTGCTACTCTATAGAACTG
Organism: Neophocaena asiaeorientalis asiaeorientalis; assembly: GCF_003031525.2. Classification (NCBI taxonomy): domain Eukaryota; kingdom Metazoa; phylum Chordata; class Mammalia; order Artiodactyla; family Phocoenidae; genus Neophocaena; species Neophocaena asiaeorientalis. The sequence goes on along the minus strand of NW_020175390.1, from coordinate 3,617,265 downwards.
CAATTATGCCAGCACATATAAACTATATGCAAAAATTATATTTACATACATTTACATTTGCCTAAAAATATGGGAAAGAAATAATGGTTCTAAAACAAGAATGAAACTTTTAAATTATATCTATATATACAATACATATGTAGATATATAGGAACTCGATGCCATATATCTCTGGGACAAGTACCATTTATTAATTCAATCTAAGTAAAACAATACAAATATTGATTAATACAGAAGAGATAGCTTACAATATACTTTATAGACTTTTTTTCAGCACACAGCTTTTGATAAATGTTGTAAAGTTATATACACCAAATTATTTCACAGTAAAATATATAACATGAGAAAAGTGAGATATATAAGATAAAATTGATTAAAATAAAGATTGTTATAGGATTACTTTTAAAACCTGTAACTCAAAATTCTTCTGGGGAAATTGAATTTCCTTACTTAGCTCAGAATAGTTTTATTTTAGTTTATAGTTCACCAGTTTTTTGGTTCCAGATGATTTTGTTTCATCTTCATAATTGGTAATATTTTTATTCTGTATCATTTTATCCTTTTGTTTCATTTGGTAAAATTTTAGAGCACCCCTTATATACTAGCCAATATTCTAGATACTAAGAATACAGTAATATTTCTTTTTTAAGCCCTCAAAAAGCTACATTTTTGAGGAAATAAACAGTCTATATTAGCTATAAACCAGTTTGCTATTACATTTACTCATTTAATCCTCAAAAGATCTTTATGAGGTAGTTATGCTATTAACTCCATTTCAAAATGAAGACAATGAAATATTGAGTAAAACTTCAGAGTACAATGTTGTAGATATGGGCTCACACTTAGCACTTAGGAAGTATGACTTTATGACTCCAAGGTTCCTGCTCATAACTATTATATATGTGTATATATACATATATATGTGTGTGTGTATATATATATATATACACATATATACATATGAAAGAGAACAAATGTAGAGAGATAGGAAAGCAGATGAGAGGTACATGGATAGAATTTCTTTTCATTTGCATATTTACCTTTAGCTTATCCTTTCTAAAGAATGAATTCACTCAAGGATATAATCAAAACATTTTTTTTCAAACAAACAAAAGAAATCAAAACTGTAAACTTATAAGAAAAACAATTAAAGGAAGTGAAAATAAATTCCTCCTCTCATTAAGAAGAGTGTCTGTTTTTACATTATGCATGATTTGGAACAAAAATCTTTATACATTGGGTATATTTTTTCAGATACCTTTATCTGGTTGTGCTCTGATCCAGACAACGCTGCTTCTGGGAGGTGGTGACCAGGAGCCAAGGGCAGTGACCGGCAGCTGTGGCTCCAAGGTGCCATCTAGTATTTGGTAGCTGAGGAGATGGTGGGATTCAGCATTACCATGTCAGAGGGTGGATGTGCCCCCTGAAGAAATGAGGAGGGGTTTTGAGCAACTGAAGGAACTAAATTTGTTCTTAGAGAACTGAAGAACCAAGACTCCAGACTAGAAACGTTTGTCTTTAAAAAAAACCTCAGCTTATTCCTATGATTATTTTACTATTTATTTCTCTATAAAGGGATGGAGCAGAGAGCCGAGGCTCCAAGCGAAAACATCTGAGCTGTGCCCTGCCCACCCGGACCCTGCTTTACACAGCCCTTCTGAGGTGTGAGTGGGGTGAGGATGACACAGGGAATTTAAATACTGAGTCATGCTATCTCCATGTCTGTCATACAGGAGTCTATCAGGTGCCTTCATCCTAAGGTGAATACTTCTCAAGCACAAAGACTTGTCCTCTGTAATGTCCCACCCACGAATCTCTTCACTATTTGACCTGCTTAGGTCCAAATGGCACAGAACACATGCTGGGGGTGGAGACAGCTGACATTGTTGCTGCTGATGCTTCCTCTTCTCCTCTCTATTCCACAGGCTAATCCTAACCTTCCTCCTCTGCTTCTTCCTTTTTCTTCTTCTAATCCTATTTTTTCATTCTGTATTTTGAAGTACCTTGAATTTACCTTCTTTTACATTGATTCAATTTTTTGCACAATAATTTTTTTTCTCAATACTGCCCAGGAAATAGATATTAATCTTGTCTTTGCTTCAGTTCCTTGCAAAGCATGCTTGCTATGTCCATCACACTTTGATTACAACCCCATCAGTTGATTTTCTTTTATGCTGTTGCCTTTCATCTCAGTGAATTCTCAACTTTTGACTTGACTTTTAATTTTTATGTTTCAAATAAATACGTTTAAGTTTCAAATGAATTCTGGCTCTCTTTCTATTTTCAGATTTCCTGCACTACTTATTCTCGAAATTTTTTTTATATCCTATATGCACTACTTATTCTCGAAATTTTTTGTTTAAAAGAGAGTCTTCATGGTGGTGAGGAGATTAGGAGACAAGGGGGGCTTTTTTTGTAATCAGACCAGGAAAGACCATGCAGAGGAAATAATGCATAGGCTCGTCAGTAACTCAGGAGATGAATTGTAATGAAGGACTCTGCCCAGTTTTAGGACGTTGATAAAAGTTAATGTAATTACATTAGCCAACTGGTCTTCTAATCCAGTAGATCTCTGTTGAGAGTTTAGCTAAGCTACTCCATAGTATTGCTGCCTCAGCATCCATTTTGTTTGGCCAAGTGGGCTGCAGTGACCTGAAACTGACCCTAGCCCCCTCATGCAAGCACATGCCCTAGAAAGCAGCTCACAGAGTCACAAGTATAGATTCCTTATGTGACTTCCCCAATGGCCCTTGTGATCAACAGTCCTCCTTGCCTCCCACATCCTTTCTTTATGTGCCTTTTCGATAAGATTAAAACTTTGTCTTACCCTTTGGCTTACCCTAACCTCATTCTTTTGGTTTGAATTGACCAACTGGGCCTTAGCCCCAAAACATTCCGCTCACAGACTAAAAAAGTCATGTGACTTAGAAGTCCTGCCTGTTTGACTCTGTGCCCTACCTTGATCTGCCCATGCAGCCCCTTCTAAGCTGCTGGGGCCCATTCTAAGCTGCTGGGTACTTCTTCCAGGACCTATTTGTAATAAACTTCTCTATTTCAGTTTCTCTTGTGGTCTGTTATTTAACCACAGCTCATCATCTGATAACCTGTGCTCCACTCAATAAGTATTAATTTGACAAATTCATAAACTCTTTGAAGTAAGATACTTAAGTATACATTCATATTAAAGTGGCTTAAATTGGCATGGGTGATTTTTTTCTTCTGGCTACACACACCCACACACAAAGACTAACTATAATATGCATTAGAACTAGGAGTGGGCTTGTAGTCTTTCAAAGTAAATGTCAAATTGGCTTCAGCATTCTGTCAGTCTGTGTGCATGGGATGGGGGTGGTGGCAGGAAGGACTGGGGATACTTCCCTTGAATGGGAAGTTATAAAGCAATCAATTTAGTTCAAATTATATTTTGATCTAATAGACTTACTTTTTATTTTTAATGTTTTCCAGCTTTTTTCAGTCTTTGTCACCATGCTATAAAGGATTTTTAATATTAAAGTGTTGTTTCTAAAAGACTGGATGAAAAATAGTAATAGCTATGAAAATAGAAGGAATCTGGTCCTTGGTTGCCAGGCAAAAGATGGGCATGAAAATATATTGTCATTTACTCTGTTGCAGGAAACAAATTTTCCTTATTGCCAGTGTTATGCATAAGAATATATTCCCCAAGTAGTTAATAAATGAAGTTACCTCATTCTTTAAATCTGATAATCTACAAAATGGCAATGACTGAAGTCAATACCCTAGTCAGGGGCATAGGATGCAGAATAGGATTATAATAAGTATGTACATAGGCATATCTTATAGATTTGCAAATTGACTGTCCTTAAACCTATTACAAAACACTTCCCCCAAGAATCTAGCAACACAGAAATGTCTCTAACTGCCCCACTATGGATAATAAGCGTAAGGGCAATATGAAAGATCAGGATAAGAGGAATGGAACAGAGAAGGAGGAAGGAGCTATAGAGGAACTGTGTTAAAATCCCTGGAAGACTATATGGAGGTGGTATTTGTAAGCACATGATTAAGAGATATTATGAACACAGAATGTACAAATAACAATAATAGTGCATATGCCGGCATTTTATTTGTAAAACATTAGCGTGATGCTCCTTCCACAATGGCAATGGTTTACTAAATTGCCTAACCCACACGTAACACAAGGTGTTTTGCTATAGCTATTGCTGAAGTATCAGTTAGGCCTTGCCAAAATATAGAGGGAGAAAACAATAAAACAGCTCAAGAAAAGAAGTTTAGATTGTTTCACCATTTCATGTGTCACATACCCTCCACACTACAGAGGACCAAGTAATCAGCTCTATTTCTGACTATAAATGATAGATTAATAAAGTGAGCCATATTGTGGCTAGGAACTATTTGGTAGTATATTCTATTATGGGTTTCTAATATCCTTTGAGAAAAATTGCTATAACAACTTGTTCCCCTTGGTTACATGTCAGATTTACATTGTTTCTTGAGACCTAATTATGAGGTGGACTGTATGTTCAGGGTCTGGCAAGAATCAAGATTGCAGAACTGGTGAAAAGGAGTGCAGAAGACTCCCAGAAGAGTTTCAGGGTCTGAATTTCTTTATGTCACACGTGAAAAACCACCAGACTATTCCCATTGGCAAAGGGGCTCTTAAAAGTGGACAGAATAACATGTTCTATGAGTATTAGTCATAACTAACATTCACTGGGCTCATGAACACACAAGCAGAAATTCTCATGGGTATATAGAATGGACATTACCTACCAAGACTGAACAGCTTTTGCCACCACAGAGTTTTCCAGCAAAAACCCCAGATGCCATGGTGCTTATCTCTAAGATAACAGCTAGATACACTAATTGTTGCAAGTTGAATATATCAAAATTTTGTGATGTGAAGGGGAGAGTGAACACTAGTATAGATATTAATATTGGATTTGGATTGACCACATTCCTTTGGCCTCTGGAAATGTCAGAAAATACTTCCTTAAATGGCAATTATTTTACCAAGGTGGTCCATAAAAAACTGATTACTTCCAAGAACCCAGTTTAAAGACAAATAAATATAGCCTAGCATTCATAAGAAATCACACATTTTAATGAAAAGCTACTGAAAGACAGTATTCCAGATAAAGAACTTCTTTAGAGAAGTTTCCCTTACAGTCAAGTTACAAGGATACAAAAAACAATAGAGTAACCCCTCTAAAAATAATTTCTAAGAGCACAGTCTCAATGTTTGCTCTTCTGTCTTTGAAACTCTGGGTTTTGCTGCTATGGATATTGTAGTACATGAAAGAGAGACAGCTATAATAACCAGAGTTATTGACAATGAATATGCAAATATGAATTATAAAACTCCAGGAAGTTAATCTGAATTATAAAACTGCAGGAAGTTTCTGATTCTTGAAGCCAATAGGTCAATCAATAGATTCAAAAAATAGGGGTGTTGCCCAATCAAATTAGTTACTATATAAAGATCTTATGATTGTGTCTAATACTCAGTAAATACCTGATAAATATTAGCCATTTTAATTGCTACCACTACAGAGCTATAATTTATTGTCTTGGTTAGTATCACAAAGCTTCTCTCATTTTCCCCCTCACTATATTCAGCTCCTTAATGCATTCCCCTCAAAGGAGATGCTACACAATTCCAGGAGTTCTCAAATAGCTTTCCACTCTCAAAGACCCACAGATGAAATGTCACTTTACTACAAAAACCCTGTAACAGCAGCAAGCTCCCCATCATACTTAAGTTCACCTCTTTTTCTACCACTTTGTCCTATCCTTCTAGCTACAGTTGTCAAGTCCTACCACTTCTATATTTAATCTGCTTTGTCCTCTGCCTCTTATTACATTTCTTTCTTTTTTTTTTTTTTTTCATTTTTGGCCATACCCTGTGGGACCTTAGTTCCCTGACCAGGGATCGAACCCCCGATCCTCACAGTGGAAGGGTGGAGTCTTAACCACTGGACCTCCAGGGAAGTCCCTCTGCCTTTTATTTCTACTACCACTCCAAGTACCATTCTCACTGATCTCCCATCACTTTAGTCTGGTCCTTTCAAATCTCTTCTCAATCTGAATGCTAACATAATCAATTTAAATAGTTTAGTTTTATTTTCTCCTGCCTTGTATATCCTTCCCATTACATACAGATTAATGTCTGTACTATTTAGTACAGGTTCTTTATCTGGTTATAAGTTCTTTCATATCCTCACTCATCTCCATGTATTTCCTCACAATTTTTGATTAGTATCACAATTTCTGGGCTTTCTTGGATATACCACGTGCTTTCAAAACTTCATACTTTTTCATGTTCATCCCTTGCTTGTAATGATTACATTCTCACTAGTATGCCTACCTCAGTCTTTTCCTCCCGCTTCTTGGAAAACTCACATTCATTTCTGAAGCCTAGATAAGGTACTAACTTCCTAGGAAGAATTTTTTCATTTAGTCTCAAACCACCATAGGGAGTTCATTATCCCGTACTGCTACACTTTATAAATGCTCTATTCCTGCATACATTACACTACATAATAATTACTTTCAGTAATTTTGATTTACTCACAAACTTACTATTACTATTGTCTATTTTAAATCCCTACAAAGAGTAGAAAGAGACAACTAGAAATAAAAATGGTTTATTGTCTTAGTCCAGGCCAGTTTACTGGATTTAATGGGAAATTGTTATAGGGATGTGTTGGAATTATGTAAATATATATATGGTTTTATGTAATTATGTACATTTATGTGCTATAAATAATTATTCTCCATTCAGAAGGTTTCTTTTTTTTGTAAGGAGTTTACCTTTGGGAATATTGAAAGGTCTAAGCTTAACATAAAGCTTATCTCTTCCTAAATAGAGAAGACTTTGTCATGGAGTGTGTTAGTGCAGATTCTCCAAGAAGCAGATGCCAAAAGAAAGATTTTGTAAGAATTATACAGATATTAGAAGATATCCCTGTGAGAACAAATAGAGAAGTAGCAGGAAGAAGCTGCATCAGCCATCAGATCATAATATAAATTTGATCCAGTGAAGTAGAGAAAGAATGAAAATTGGATGAGAATGTTGGTGCTAAGTTTAGACAAGGCTATCAGGGATTTCTTGATCAAAAGTTCTATAACTCCCAGGAAGGGACCTATCTTTCAATTCCTACTGCACTCACCTTGGCTTCCACACAAACACAATGATAGATTTCCAAGTACAGCATCCAGGACCCTTGATCAATTATGCTCACTGTATTTGGATGTCTGAGAGGTGCATTCTATGGCCACCACTTGTGGCAATGTAGGGAAACCAACCCATTCTCCTGAGGCAGTTAGTTATCCAATGGATCAACTGGAGCACTGAAAATATCAGCCTGCTGTCAATGATCAATTTATCTCATCTTTAATGGGAAGCACATTACAAAACGTAAAAAGTTTTCTTGAAGTTGTCTTACACTTGAAGCCAGAAATCCTGAATTTTAGAATGAACCTATCAATCTTCATGAACTGTAGAATCCCTTATGCAATCATTTTTATTCTCAGTTAACTTGTATCATATTCTCTAATAGGTACTCATTTATTTATTTAAAAAGTTAATTAACACATTTCTCCTGAGTAGATAGGTAGGTAGATAAACACACATACACTCATATTTCTGTATGCAGTGACATTTTCAGGAAACTAATGTTTCAGTCCTCCTATATCTGTTATACTGTCATACATATATCTGCCCAGTTACTCTCCAGTAAACATGTCATGGCAGTATTTTTCTGAATACTACAGATAGAGGGAAACTCAATTGGCTAGATAATTAAAATAATCCTGTATGTCTTACTCCTAAAGCTCAGTGCTATAAATACCACTTATATTATATCTGATTTTTTAAAAATATGGAACTACCCAACAGATGATTGTTTCCATAATACGTAAGGGAAACTAAAGAAGAAACAAAGTCATCATTTCTTTCTCACAGTTTGATGAACTACAAGAAAAGGCATTTTATCTTATAATGGAAATTTAAGACAAACAATCTTTACATATGGATGTTGTCTGTAAGTTAACATTAAGGATCCTGGTAAATTTTAGATGATGTGTTCAAAATATTTTCCATTACACATATTCACTTTGCCTCTTATTCTTCTGCCTGTTCAAGCAAGATTAGCTAGCACTTGCTAGCAAAAATAAAAGCAAACAATTGAGAAATAATCAAACATCACTGAATTTATTAAGATAGCATTATTTCAGCTGAGTAATGTCATCATCTATTCCAAAGTCTACACTTATCCAATATAAGAGTATTTTCTTTAAAGGGTCTAGAGAACTGATTTACACAATTTGAATCTGAAACGTTACAGTATAAATAAATAACTTGGTAATTTCATTTCTAATACAGCTAAAATGTCATTTCTAAGATAATATAATTTCATTTTATTAAACAATGCAACTTAATATTTAATTTAGTTGCTTGCTTACTTAGAATTCTGAATACATAAAATAAACATCTCAATTGGGATATAAGCTATTAACATATAAATAGCCATTATTTATGTTTTTTCTTGTTTTCTTTACTAAATTATTTCAGCATACTCGCATATAAGTTAAAGCCTATTCACATGAAAAATTACAGTGGATAAATTCACGTTCATCACTGGTTATTCCAACAAATTATTGTGGAATAATTATTGTGTTCATACTTTATGTGAGGATCTGTTCTAGACTCTGGGGATACAGCAATAAATAGAAGATAAATTCCCTACCACCAAGAATGAAAGCTTGTAAAATGCATACTTGTTTAAAAATATAGTACAAAGTATAGAGAGAGCATATTAGAAAGGAAATCTAGGGGAAACCTCATTCAAATGAGTGAGTGGTAGCTTAGCTGTTTTCCTCTAGAGTGAGGAATGGGAGATAGAGAGAGACAGAGAGACAGAAAGAGAGAAGGAAGACACATACACCCAAGGTGGAAGCTACCCTCTTCGTATAACCTAATGATGGAAATGGTATTGCATCACTTTTGCCATATTCTATTCTTCAGATTATAGTCAGGAAGACCTTACTTAAGAGGAAGGAAACTACATTTGATTTATTGAGAAGCAGAAAATCAAATAAGTGTGAATATATCTTTAAAATCATTACCATTCCTTTACCTTCTACATTTAATCGGATTTCGGTCAATGAAAGTCCCTCCAGGAAATTTGGTTTTCCTCTTTTTTTTTTCTTTCTTCTACTGAGGTATAATTGGCATGTAACAATGTGTACGTTTATTTGATTGATTTGATTGATTTATATATTGCAACATGGTTACCACCATGGAGTTAACTAACACCTCCATCACTTCATATAACTATCATTTTTGTGTGTGTGGGGTAACAACATATAAGATCTAGTTTGTTTATTTTACCCCTCATTCTTGTTACCTATCAGGTCATCATGTGTTTGTTGCTTCCTTCTGCCAAAGTCCACAGCTCCATATAGCAACCCATTCATCCTTCAGATTTTTTTAAAAAAAAATTTTTGGCCATGCCGTGTGGCATGTGGGATCCTAGTTCCTCGACCAGGGATCGAACCCATGCCCCCTGCCTTGGAAGCATGGAATCTTAACCACTGGACTACCAGGGAAGTCCAGTCCTTCAGATTTTTATAGGGTGTCTTTCTTATTTCACTTTTATGCCTATGGGTGGGAAAGGCTCTCTGTTACCATTCTTTGCTATTTCTCAGTTGAATGCACTTAAAATAGATTAAGAATGGTATCACATTCTGGTATACACTGAAAAATAATATTTCACTAACAATGGAAGTGCACTATTGGTATTGTATATATACATATATATAATATAAGTATAAAATAAGTATTAATAGAGGAATAGTGATGAACTTAGAATGATATTACAATAATCTTTGTTGTTTTTCTTAAACTCTGCCTACACCTATGTGAATTGTCCTTTAGCAAAACTCTCTTCACATTACTTAGAGTACAACATCTGCTTTCTACAGAGTTTCTAACTGATGTAGTAATTAAGAAGGCAGACCTCAGACCCAGATGAACTTGGAATTTTAATCTAAGTTTTATGCTACTTAATAGCTATGTGGCATGGGAAAGCCCATTAAATTCCCAATGCCTCAATTTCATCAGCTACCATAGCTAGTAAGAGCTTACTAAGTGTGAGGCACTGTTCAGGCACTGGCACTGAAAGAGTTACAGATCAATTCACATAACCCTTAGTATAGTCCCATGATGTTGACAGATTACTGTTCACATTTGATAGTTATCAGTAGCTAATGAACTCACCTGAGTTTACATAGCCCTTTGAATTGAAGCCTTCTGGCTCCAAAGCATACGCCCTTGTCCACTGCCCTGGGTCACAGTGCCTCCATCAAAGCCTTGTTGTGAGAAATCAATATGTTCACAAGAGTAAAGTGCTTAGAGTTGCTTGAGCCAGTCCCCAATAAATGTGAGCTCTTCTAACCAATGTTTATAATTTTCTCTCCTATTGAAATAGTTTAGCCACAAAATAATAACTAGTTTTCTTTCTTTCTTTTTAATAACTAGTTTTCTCCTAACTAGAAATGAAAGTTACTTTGGGGGAAAGAGGATGTTACAAATATTTCAATTTAAAAGTTAGTTCTATCAGATCATCATCATCAACTTTCATCAGTGAAAAAATTCCTCGATAAAGCTGAATTGTCTTCAGTATAAAACACTAAGATGAATCAAAGAAGGCAGAAGATAGTCACATACAGTGCACAGCTGTCTTTAATAATGTCAAAGCATTGTAATTAGAGTAAAAACTATTTTTACAAAAAAGTAACATTTTTGAAAGTCATACATTATACTTTACAAAATCTGTAATTTGATCTTAGCCTTGTTTAAACACTAAATTATGAATGAAAAATAAGCTAGGTGAGACACAAATGTTCCTTTTTAAAAAATTTTGTTTCAAATATATGTAAATGTAAACACACGTATATAATTTTTAACACATACAGTATTTCAAATAATGTTCTACATTTTCAAAAAGGATAAATAGAAATAAATTAATTTTTTCCAAAATACAGTTTTTTATTAGTTTAGTGTTTGTCTAAATGTAATTTTAAAAGAAGTGCTGGATTTTCTGTTTACAAGGATCAATAGGAATTTGGACCAACTCTCTCAATGAAGACAAGAAGAGCCTGAAAATATACTTTAAAAAGTATTTTTTTAACGTCTTAAAGAACTGACAAGATAGTAAGAATTTATTGATCAAAATTAAGTGAACAGAAAGAAAAGCATTCCCTGAGAACATATCTTGTTTTAGGGAATGTGAGCTTAGATTTCAAGACCCTTATGATATACCGGAAAGAGTTAAGGATCCTGAATTTGCCTAAAATTGGGAGACTAAGAGGAGAACACCCCTGTTATGGGGGAACACCCAAAGTGTTGTGCCCTAAAGTTAAGGGCAAACAAAAAATAAACTGCGAGCACGGGCACACACACACACAAACTGGATTTGCAAGAAATAAGACTTGACCCTTAGCAGGGCAGTGGAGAAAGAGTGCATGAAAATGTAGCTACAAGCTAATTGTTTCTACAGCTTTACTGCTCAAATTCTCATTATCTGCACTGTCCAAAATAACTAACAATAAAAAGTTTACTTAAAGTAGTCCTGGATTGGTAGTGGCACTAGAAACTTGGTAAAAACAAATACAAATCTCTGAACCCTTTTCCCTTTCTTACTCCATTAGAGAATTCTGCCGACTGGGAAAATCTTACACAACATCCTGTCAGATAGGAGGCCTTTGCCGAGGTGTTCCATCCAATGTGGCCTACTGAGCCTGTATGACTCTCTCCTCAGGCCTAAGACACTTACTCCACAAGTGTCCAAGGGCACTGCATGCCGCGGGCTCACCTCTGAGCCCTTCTTCAGCAATTTCCCTAGATGGAAGTAAGGTGCCCCTTCCCAGGTTACACGTAGATTTCATATAAAAACCATTGATGTACTAGTCTTAGTGAATACATCTCCAAAGGACCATCTGAGTTTCTGAGCTCCATCCCAACTCAACATCTCTTTCTGCCCAGCCCTGCTGCCCTCACTCCCTCCTATGTGATGCTGCTGAGAGTATTCCTCAGTGAACCTCCTACCAGGGACATCTGAATCTCAGAAACTGTTTTCCAGAAAGCCCAACTTCCACTGGGGCCCCTCCAAACCACTGCTGACAAACTGACCTTTTCTGGTCTTTGATCACGTGCTGGCATTTACTGTCGAAAACTGTGGGTCTCAGTAAGTTCTCTGCTTGGAGATCCACACACTGAATTCTAATCATTTTGACCTCTGGACTCCTCCCTTCCAGCAGCTTTCAACACTTAGGCAATTCCCCTTTTGAAATGCATACGGGTATCTGCATATTCACTCTGATATGCATAGTGATGGGAGATGAGAAATCATATCCTGAGGATTCTCAAGGCCTAAATAACTTTGCCATGCCACAATTTACATGTAATTCTAGCCACCCAAGCTCTGTGTGGGGCATCCTTCGATGGAAAGTTCAATTAGAATTCTAAGCAAGATGAATGACTGTTCTCCCTTGCTTTCAGATACTTCCTGAACCCACCTGGTGTTACTAATATCTCACTTTTCTCTTCTCTGTGTTTAGCTCAGGGTTTAGGGAGACTTACATTTCCTCTTGGGGTCCTAAGTAGAATATTTCCCCAAATCACATCTCTACTTAGTCCTCCAGGTTTCTCTCCATTCCCAAGGTTTTCCTTTCCCACGTGGCAGAACTTACTTTACATCTTATCCTATATCTTATTCTAAGACTTATGGTAAAAATTTTGTCCTGAGCTCTCTAAACCCTTTCTTCTCTTTAAAAAACAAACAAAACAAGATAGAAAAGAATCTCTTACGTTTTCAAATAAAAACTTTAGCTTTCACAGCTATTTTCTCCAAAATTGGTGTCAATAGATTATGCCAAGAATTGAGAGATAAACATTCTCTCCCATGTCCTGGGTTCTGATTTCCCTTGAAAAGTGGCTACCTCCACCTCAATGGATGAGTGTCTCAGAACCACAAGATCTGCAAGTAATAAAATATATTATTCAAATATATTTGAATAATATTATATTCAAAATATAAAATATATTATTCAAAATAAAATGTATATTTCTTTTGAATAATAAATATGTTATTCAAAGGAAAACTTGAGCAAGCTTTCATTTTGAGATCTCAGCCTTTCGGAGCCTTTTTCCTGGAGAAATTCTAACACTGATTGATTTGTCCACTTGGCAAGGCTCTCTGGACTTACAAGGTGACCAAGATGGCCTGAATGTTCCCCTCAGCTTGACTCAACTTTAGACAAGCTTCTTCCTGACTCTAGGTCTCTGACCTCCCTGTTCTTACAGCTTCTACTTGAGAACACATGTCATCCTTTTTCTGCCTTTTGTGATATACATTTTTTAAAGAGCGTCTTGCCAGTATGACAACCCAGTAAGGTCTCTCTCACAAACTTGGGAATCACCAATTTATAATGCAATTTTTAAAGAACATAGACTCTTTGTCTCTAATCTTTGTAAGAGAATAGAAGCCTAAATCCTGTGGGGCAGCACGGGGCACATCATTCCAAGTTATAACATTAAGATAGAGAATGTTTCCTTTAAGGCCAATTAGAAAATGGAAATGGCCTATGACCCATCCCCCTGCCCCCATCCCACAGCCTTTTGTCTTGGCCTGTGCTGTCTACATTATTGCTGACAACAAAATCAACTTCTATCTGCTCATCTGTCTGATGTGATATTTTCCTTAACATGGATCAGGCTATGGAAATATATGTGAAAGCTGGCTTCTTGGAAGGAATGACTTCCGTCAGACATTTCAAAGAGAACACTTTTGTCTATCTCCTGAGTAGGATCTATGTGCTCACATTCTGGCTGAGTCAAACGGTAAGCTCAAGTTTTTTCACTGAAGGCTGAACATTTTTTTTTTAAATAAATTTATTTATTTATTTTTGGCTGTGTTGGGTCTTAGTTTCTGTGCGAGGGCTTTCTCTAGTTGAGGCGAGCGGGGGCCACTGTGCACGGGCCTCTCACTGTTGTGGCCTCTCCCATTGCGGAGCACAGGCTCCAGACGCGCAGGCTCAGCAGTTGTGTCTCATGGGCCTAGTTGCTCCGCGGCATGTGGGATCTTCCCAGACCAGGGCTCGAACCCGTGTCCCCTGCATTGGCAGGCAGATTCTCAACCACTGCACCACCAGGGAAACCCCCAGGCTGAACATTTTTTATTAGAGCCATATTAGAAGCACAAGTGTGGTACTGGTCTAGGTTTTCAACTATAGTGTGTTCTCAGTTGTATTATCATCAATTAAGAAATTTATTTTTGTTTGCTTACAATGCAAATAATTAGATGCAGATTTGCACTCACCAAGGAATTGTCATGGTATTTTTAAATGTAGATGTAATCAGGTAATTATAATTGCTAATATTATGAAATAAAAGTAAAAAGAGCCATAGAATGTCAAATTAGAAGGGATCTTTAAGTGGTATTTTTTAAAATAATTTTTTACATTGAGGCACTAATTTGTGTGATCTTTCTTGGCCAAGAGTGTGTCTACATATGTGTCTTCTATCCCTAAGAAAAGTAACTGTGGTACTAATGGCATTTTAGCTGTTAAGCAAACAAATACACACTAAACAGCTTCATCTGTAATTTTTATCCATTGGTCTTTGTTTTATGTTTCAGCCCTTCAAACTATATATATAAAAGGCATTCAGTTTTCAAAGTGATGTTTTAAAAAATATTTGGAATATTCATCTCCCTACTTCATGCTGTTTGCCCAGCTAATTCTTCCACTGTCCCCATCCTTTCCCCAAAGAAAACTATCTTTCCTCAAAGGTAATATCCATACACTCCTTTAAATATTCTTTATAAGATTATTATTTATTTTATTGACTGTCCTAAATAAAATATCCTAAAATTTCCTATTATTATTTTAAAAATGTAGTAGTCAGAATTAAGTGTAACATCCAGGTATTATCTGAACAGAAATAATCTGAACAGAAATAACACATACTCAGTTGAGTTCTGTTTTACTTCAGGCTGAGCCTGAGTGATTAGCTTTCTTGAAAGCCACATCACAAGCTAACTCATATTTAATTTACTGAGCTGTGAATCACTTAAACATTTTTGTCACATGCTGATGTTAGCTCAGTACCTACATCATTTGCAATTTGGATCTATGTATGGTATCCTCCATGTGCATATCCCTGCTACATTTCATTTATTCAATTCAGCCCATCCTTATAGGATACAGTGATCATTTCTGGATTGTAATTGTTCTGCAGTGCATTCACTAGCCCTTAAAGCTTTCAGTGACCCACAAATTTAATGAACATATTAGCTTCCTCTCTATATGCTCATCCAAGTTACTGATTAAAATGTTGAACAGGACACCACTGAAGACACACTTCTGAAGCCACTATCCAAAATACTATTAGTCTTACAATCTTTTTTTTGTATTTTTATCTTTTAATGACTTATTAATGGACCTAATTAAATGTCCTTGCATTTAGACTTTAAAATAAATGTGTTTAATAACAATAAATAGTGAGAATTTTCTTTTTATTAAAAAGATTTTTAAAAATGACTACTTGTTACTTATTTTTTATATGGCTTACCTAGAGGATCTAAAAGCAGAAGTAGATAAAGGAAATGCCAAAGTTTTAATAAAGAGCATGTCTATGGCTCCCTCTAACCTTTGGTCCCTGACCAAAGGGACCTGAATTCAGATTATTCAAACCTGAATTTATGTTTATGGTTATATGTACATGGAAATAAATGCATTTAGGGGAATAATTGTGTTTATGCATATTATAAATTTATCATAAGCTTCATAAGGTAGTTTTTGTCCCTTCCTAAAATGTTTGTTTCTTAAAGCTTAAAATAAATACATTCTCCCAATTGCATTATATCCAAGATGGAGAAATTCTGATATTTATCAAAGGCGCCAGATGAGCAAAAGTGATAGGGTACAGTTTTCCAAGGGAAGAGAAAAGTACACATAAATGTTAGAAAATAACATTAACTCATGATATAGTCTGCTTTGGATATAGTTGAAATGTATATTGAGCTCTAACTTCCCCATTGTAGTGTACTTTTAACTTCAACAATCCTGTATCAAAATCTTGAGCTTTGTAAGCTTGGGTTTTCTCATCCTGAAAAGTAGGATATTATTATGTTGAGATATATATATATATACGCATATATATGTCATCTATGAAAATATTTTAAAATACATTTTTTTATCAAGACCTGCCTTACAAAGATTTGTATGCATAAAATGATAGAATGCATGTAAAGCATGTAACAGTGACAGGAATATAATAAATATTTTTCAATGTGTTTATGTTCTTAGAACATATGTGGTTGTTTTTATTATATCGTTTTAAGACTATTTCATACTGTCCTTCTTTCTCTCCTGTTTGTAAGAGGATAGGGCCTAGAGATGGTTTCCTCTAGCATGGTAAGTGATGGGAATATTGCAAAACATGGAGCACACCCCACTCCAGGAAAAACTTTTGTATTTTAACTGTGCACATGATCATATCTTTCCTCTCAATTATTGTATATGATGCTTACAGAAAGGTTTAATGTTTGAGGATCCTTTATTGTGACCCCTAGAGGGCAAGATAATACCTTGCACATAGTAAACTTAAATTGTTCATTGGATTTAACAGATGTCGTTGCCAGTGATATATTGAAAGGTTCTGTTTAAAAAACAATATTTCACATTCTATCAGTATTTAAAATAGAAAAATAAAAGCAATAGGCACATAGGAAACTACTCAGACAAGAGGAAACTAATTTGGCTTGAATCATTGTTCATTTGAAAATGGTAAAATAGAGAAATTAGCTAGGTATGTACACTGACTGAATATTTAAGTTGCAACATGGTCGCATTTACACCATGATTTCTATAAATATTTATTTATACTTTTATTCAATTTCATAATAAAAGGTTTCCATGTCTCATTCAGGTTTCAAATCCACTATTACTGAAGAGCAGTGGGGTACATACATAAGGAATAGGATCCATAAAATTGGAAATAGGCAGAATTCTCTAGATTAGGGGTTATAATGTAGAACAATATACATGGAAACTCTGAGCCACACAATTCTTTCAGAAGTCAAAGATAAAAATCTTAATCATTTTTCTTGGTGGTTCTTTACATACTGAAACATCAAAACCTTTATCACAGGATTAATAAACTCAGATGATTCAGTGCTAGACTAGCTTCTCTCAGTAAAGATCAGGCCATGAGAATATATAGCACACTTTATTGAATTAATTGTGACAAAAACATGGCCCCAGGTATTTCTCCCACTCACTCTCCAAC
>NW_020175390.1:3552947-3599789 GCF_003031525.2 Neophocaena asiaeorientalis asiaeorientalis | reverse complement strand
ATATATATATATATATATATATATATATATATATACACCTAGGAAGTAACACTTTAGCCCTAGCTCTTTATCTGTTCTTTTAACACTGTGAATTAGACAAGTTTATTTATATATTTATCAGAATTTATATACCTTAATCCATGAAAACCTGAAGAAACCTGCCACTTGCCCCCTTTGCCTCGTTTCCTCCAAGTGCTTCTTTTGCTTTCCAAACATTAAAGACTGTATGGTATGCTTTGAATTATAGACGTTAATTTTAAATGGTGAAAATGAAAACTCTAGATCATTTATTTATTCACTTATTCAAGAAAAAAATACTTGGCTCTTACAACACAGGTAATCTATGTCTGCCTCTTCCCCCAAAGATTTTTCTTAATATACTGATATTTATTTACAATCTTATTTCCAGAACATAAAATCAGGTATAGAGGATGCTCAGTAAACGTTAGAAGAACTAATTAAATTAGTACTCACAGTTCAAGAACAGATCTTTGCAGCATTTTTTCTGCTCTCACAGAACCAATACAAGCTGGATTATAAACCTTCCCTGCCTATACCTTATAACAAGGTAAACTTAGTTTTCATTCATTTCACATATTCTGCCCTCTTCCACCTCTGTTCCATTACTTAAATTGTCCTTGACATTTGGAGCAAACTATTCCCTGCATCTTTTCCATTTTACAGTTCTGTCTTCTGTAAGCACTCAGCTGAAATTTTACTTATTCAGAGTAGCCCCTCATTAACCCAGGCCCACAAGCCTTCTACTCACTCATTGGACAGATCAATTCTAATTTACATGCATAGGAATCTCTGGCCAGCAGTACTGTGGGAAACCACAGTTTTGCATTTCATGGTTTTGAGAAAACACTGAATTATATTTGTACACCACAAATTTCAAATCTGCACTTTTCGTATGCTTGGTTCATTTTGGTCCTCTTGAAGGATCAGAAAAATGTTAGATGTTTTCTCCTGTCCTGGCTACCACACGAACAGGCCATGGCAGATACTACAGGGAAAGACCATCTAAGATCTGTTGGTTTTCTTAACACACAGTAAATGGTTAGGTCTATGCCCAGGATTCATTCACTTAAAATGACAATGGTTCCTTTAAGTTTAATGTATGTTTGTGATAACTGATAATATTACAAGGAAAAGTATAAGTGCAGAAAGCTTGCAATATCAAGCCAGTAAGACTGAGACCACCTCATTCAATGCATAACAAAGCATAGATGGAGAAATCATCTTAAAAATCATGATACTGAAGCTCCGAGGAGGACATCAAGAGTATTTCTGAAGCAAGTACATTCTAAGAATTTTATTTAATTTTCCAGTATTGTGTGTGTGTTTACAAATTGGTGTGTAATGGTCTCATGGTTTTATTTATTAATTTGCTTGCTTACTTGTTCCTGTATGCATTATCATGTGACACATTTTGGGTTACTTTTCTGCCTCAATGAAATAGATGATTGTCACTCAAAGAAGACAGAAAAGAGGAAAAGTTAAACAAGTCAAGTTTCATCATGAAAGCTTTACCTGTAAAAAATGAATTGCTGTCATTCATCAGAAGTATTAAAGTGACATAAAATACTGCTTGCAGCAATTCGCATTTGTTACTTAGTATGCAAAGCAACCCTAGGAAATGGCTCCACTAGCTTTCATTTTCTACAAAATTACTTCAGTCAAAAGGAAGACTGTCTTGATTTTAATTGACTTTATATTAAATCAAAGTGCAATGGGATCCATAGTCCAGGCTACTAAAAATAAAACATGTTCAGATACAGTAAATAGTCAAGGCCATCAGATATTTTTATTTCCAACAGCAAATGATAAAATTGATACTGATGTGCTCTGTGTAGTTCTTTCAAAGTGGTCGCTTTGAAAGCATTACATATGTTAAACCAAAAAATATGATAAACTAGGCAAAAAGGATAAAACAAAACAAATCCTCTGTTTCTCTTTATTACCTCGTTAATGCAATTTCCATTGAGATTTAATACACTAATTTTTGAAGTGAGTTTTGAATTGAGATTGATGTGAAAGTACTTTTTACACATTTCCGTCCATCTAAGCTTTCAGGTTCAGTTTTAAAGATGGCAATAATGAAACCGTATGCCCTGTGCTGAGCATAATCCCTGTGGGTGTAACTGTGCCAGCTGGGAGTTCATAATAGCTTCCCAAAGCCAAGTAGCAAACCTGTATTGTCAGATCTTACATTATAGAATTTATATAAGTACACTCCTTGGAGAATTACTTTTCCTTATGTATAATAGTGAAATGTGCATATATGGATCTCTAATTATCAGAGTCTTCTGTCATGATTTTGAGTTGAGGACTTTCTGTAATATGGAAGAAACATAGCTACTGTTGATGTCACATGTGTTTTGCCTGAATCTTTTCAAGGAAAAAATGCAGATCAGTAGTTGGATGCTAAGTAATAATCTAGATCCATCCAAATTATACTGAATGGATATGAGTGTACACAAAGATGGAAAAGAGAAGGAGAATAAAACCAAATAAATGCTTGTATGAAGCTTTAGCGTTTTATTCTGGAAAAAGATTTAAAAAATACAAAAAGGGGTCAGTTTGTTAAACGTTAGAAATATGCTTTTTTACAATTGTTTTACTGATAAAACAATAAATAGTTTTCTGATAAAATCAAAATTTATTTTACGTATATATGTTAATACACAATAAAATAATGTATAAATCTATCTCACTTATGTACAAGTGTATGAACTCCCCTAATAAATATAATTAACATGAATTCTGAAATATTGCATAGAATAAAAAATCAATGACTATTATTTTTATCCCCAAGAGTCCAAGGATAAAAATTATATATGTTATTTATCACATTGAAAGATTAAAGAGGAAAATTATAAAATATTATTTTGTGAACTCACAGAAAAATAACTCAAACTTAACAAAATTTAAGTATATATACTTTTTGAAAATCAAGCATTAATGGAATATTCTTTATCCAAATAAAGATCTTCCATTAAAAGCCTACATACTACCTAAGATGTCATTTACTGGGCAATTCATTGGGCAGTGTAGAGAATTTTTTAAAGTATGTATGAAGTTTGAACAAAGTATTACTGGTTGCTGAGGAAATATTGGTCAACATAAAATGTCTTTGATAATTTATTAATTATTAGAATCAGTATGAAAGCTCAACAATGTGACCAAATAAAAAAATAAGATACATGTGATTCATGGTAGCTTCTTGGCAATGAATTGAAAATGGCTTTGAAGCCATAGCCTGAGATAACTGGTGGAAACTCTCTCAAAGACTCTTGAAAATTGCTGCAGATGCCTAATGACACTAGGAAAACCGTCACTTTGAAGCTTCAAAGTAAAGTCTCCAGTATCTGTGTCCTTAACTTGCAGCTGCAGCTTCTCTTACTTTCTTTGAGTCTTCCCCACACTCCACTCCCCTAAGTTTTCCAACATTCATGTAAACCCTAATAGATATTAAAAACATCATGATTTTAAGACCTAATCCAAATTGATATGGTATCTGATAGATAAATCATAAAAAAGAACTGAGACGGGCTTCCCTGGTGGCGCAGTGGTTGAGAGTCCGCCTGCCGATGCAGGGGACACGGGTTCGTGCCCCGGTCCGGGAAAATCCCACATGCCACGGAGTGGCTGGGCCTGTGAGCCATGGCTGCTGAGCCTGCGCGTCCGGAGCCTGTGCTCCGCAACGGGAGAGGCCACAACAGTGAGAGGTCTGCGTACCGCAAAAAAAAAACACCCAAAAACAAACAGAAAAAAAAACTGAGACAGAATTGGCTATTAAATAAATGGTGATTTAACGTGCTATCCATATTTTTTTAAAGATAGTCTTCCATCATATGTCATAAACAAAAATTCCAAATCAAATAAATTCTGAAATTAGAAAAATAAAGGTTATTTTATGCCCCAAAATGCAATACATTTCTTTAAAAATTTAGAGAAGGACATCTTAAAACAGAGGAAAGCAGATACTATGGGTTAAAAGATTGATAAATTTGGAGGTAATTTATTCATATATCTGCTTCTACTATTAAAGTGAATAAATTATAGGCAACTTAAAATTATAGAAAAGAGTGAATACAGAGAAACTACTACTACACATCTAAACTCCAGTTATCCATTCTTCACAGTTATACACCCTAGGTTTTATTTAGGGGCTAAATGTTGTTTTCTTACCCTGAGTCTGGGTATGGCCATGTGACTATGTTTAGTCCAGTGATACAAAATTAAACTTAGCTATTAAATGTGCCTGAACAGAATTCTAAAAAGTAATTCAAAGAAATGAGACACGGAATGGCAAATGACCCAAAAAAAGAAAAAAATGCTGATAATCCCCTAATATAAAGAGAATAAAAAACAAAATAGTAATGAGATACTATTTTATACCCATATTGTACATTTGTTTTCAATCTGATAATAATACATAATTGCAAGGACTGGTGCAACTCGACATCTTTTACATAGTTGGTGATTTTACTTTTGATAGTACTGAAGAATGATTTGGAGAGCAATTTGGCAAAACCTCCAAAAACATACCACAACCAACTATGTTTTTCATCATTTATCCATTTAATTAGTTTTGCAATATATTCAGTTATAGTACAGCTTTTTCAATTTTGCATATTTGTTCTCCAAATATAAATTTATTCTCAAACTGATATATATGTATATGTATGCATATATATACATGCATACACATATTCCCCCAAATACTACTCCCCCTAAAATTTCCCGAAATATATAATACATATTCAGAAAAGTAGATTAAAGTAATTCATTCTTGCAATAAAAACTCTCTAGTAATTGAAATAACTGATTAGATTTTATGTAACCCCATCAATAGGTCTCAAATATAGTGCTGTGTGGAAAAGTTTAACAAATTAGTTACAATCAAATATTGTGCTTTTGAAGGTATGCTGACAAGGAAATTATCTTTGAGAAGGTAAGTGGCAAATGCAATAAGTTAAACACCCTTAAGTATCAGTGCTATGTAATAGTATTTTTTGGTCCTGTCACAGTTGTATGTATGTCAGCAATGGGGAAGGGGGTGGAGACTCTGCTCCATGCAGTCATTCAGAGATCATGACTCCTTTGATCATGAGGTTCTGCAACTTAAATTTAGGGACACCTGCCTCTCCGTATTCAGCAGCTAATGTGGATTGAGTGTGATGTTTTCAATGGGCCTTGCCTTGAGGTGTTGCAGGCTGCTTCTGCTCACATTTTATTGTACACAGTCAGGATAATAAAAACAGCCACAGGCAGGGAAGACTAGGGAATATAATCAAGCAGTATGATCTGTAGGTAAGGGCAGATAAACTAAAATTTAATTATATAAAGCAATGCCATTTATGGTTTTTGAATGTATACATTTATAGTGCATATTATTAGCTTTAGTTTCCTAGTGCTGCTATAAGAAGTTATCACAAATTTAGTGGCTTAAAATAACACAAATATATTATCAAGGTTGGAAGTCTCATTGCCCTAAAATCAAGGTGTTGGCAGAGTTGCATTCTTTTCTGGAGGTCTTAGGAGAAAATCCAGTTTTTGGCCTCTTCAAACTTTCGAAGTCTGCCTGCTTTCTTAGCTTGTGGTTTTTCTCCATCTTTAAAGCCAGCAGCATAGTATCTTCAAATCTCTCTCTGACTCTGACCCCTCTTCTTGCTTTATTTCTCACTTTAAAGGCTACCTGTGATTACACTGGGCCCAATAGGATAACCTAGGAATAATCTCCCTATTATAAACTAATCAGCTAATTTACAAATTTAATGCCATCTGCAATCTTAATCCCTCTTGGCCTGTAACATAACATATCCATAGCTTAATTTTGGTGGTATGTTCATGGTTTGATATTAACCTTTTAAATTTGCTGCATTTTAATTATTTGGAACACAAATTAGAGCACATGTAAAAAGTATGAATTCAGTGAAATAATTATTGAGAAAAAATTCAATTAAAAATAAGTAACTTATCTTCCTTCTAAGCATCACATTTCTGTAAGTTTTATTTTAGGGAGAAAAAGAGAAAAATGAACAAGAGAAAAAGAAAAGAACTATGAAGTATGCATCAAGTCAATTATTAAGAAAAAAGCCCATGAGACAGAAACACATATCAAATGTCAACATCATTATAGAAGAAGTGATGATCACAGAACGTTTCATTGAAATCAAAAGAGTGGTAAGAAATATATATGTATATATCTGTATATATACATATATATATATATATATATATACATGTATATATATATATATATATATATATTTTTTTTATATGTATATACACACACACACACACATAACTGGAAGACCAAAACAGCAAGAATTTGACAGATTTTGGGCATTGTGTCATTGTGAGAAAATTCTACTTTAACTTTGAACTTTAAAGTTCCTCCTGAGGTTGGGGGGAGGGGTTGTACAGTGCCTGGGAAGAGAGAAGTTCAATTACAGTCTACAGATTTCTCCATCTCCAGCAGGAGGCTCTTGATTTGAGGTTGCCACATATGGTTTATGTTCTGTGAAATACAGGCCTACAAATAGAAAAGCTCCATGTTAAGCCTTGGCAAATGCCATTAAGGAGGTAGGATTGGGGTTGTACAGTGCCTGGGAAGAGAGAAGTTCAATTACAGTCTACAGATTTCTCCATCTCCAGCAGGAGGCTCTTGATTTGAGGTTGCCACATATGGTTTATGTTCTGTGAAATACAGGCCTACAAATAGAAAAGCTCCATGTTAAGCCTTGGCAAATGCCATTAAGGAGGTAGGATGCCAGAATAACAAGTAAGGTTGTTACTGTAAAGAGAGCGTGAGTTTGAGTCTCTTTGTACCAACGAAAATGACTTTATTGCAAAAGATGTAGGAAGGTTAGGTGGAGAGTAAATATGAAGAAATCAACTGTAAATTATTCTTAACTTGCACTTTTATACATTTTGATATACAGTAGCCTTTAAAATTATTTAATAAATATTTGTATCTTAGAATGAAATATTATTCAGAAAACTCTTTTTACAGATAATATCATGGCATTTAGGCATTTTATAGTCAATATTTCATGTCCAGAATAGCTACAGTTTTAATTATCTCACAGGACAATTATGAAAAATTATATTGATTTTTTGGTTAAACTTTTAAAAATGTCTTAAACCCCTTAGTTTAAAAGCTACTTTTTGGAGTAAATTGATTAGGATAACTTTGGCTGCCTGCCAAGTATTTAGTATTTCACAGTATTCTGGTGCTCAATGAAAGTATATATAATGAAATTCCTCAAATAGCTATAACTGTGGCAGTGAGATCTAGATTATGGTGCATAATAGTTTCTTGACAACTATGTATGACAGTTTTTCAGACTCCAATTAACATTTCTCATGTCTTCAATGCATTAAGCATTAGGATCAACTGAAGTAATCATTGTTTTCACAAGAGTACATGTCACAGTACGACGTTTTTAACCACTTCAGGATCATTTTTTAAAAATAAGTTTAAGGTCTTCCCTGGTGGTGCAGTGGTTGAGAGTCTGCCTGCCGATGCAGGGGACACGGGTTCGTGCCCCGGTCCAGGAAGATCCCACGTGCCACAGAGTGGCTAGGCCCGTGAGCCATGGCCACTGAGCCTGTGCCTCCGGAGCCTGTGCTCCGCAACGGGAGAGGCCACAACAGTGAGAGGCCCGCATACCCCAAAAATAATAATAATAATAAAATAAGTTTAAAAGGTAGGGCGGTTTATCTTTCTATGCTCAGACAAAATACCTGAGATATGGGACCAAATATGAGTGCTAAACCCTTTAAAGCCAAAAGGAAATTTGGAGAGGCCATTGAGAGTTTCTTCAACTCAGTTCATATTTTCATTTCCCTTTTATTTTGAATTTTGTCTTATGCTGGGCAATATCACAATTTATAAAAAGCACACATTTTCAACTCTATTTCATGGCAGAAACTTTATTACCCACAAGGAATTGGACCACATCATTCTGCTTTTGAGGAAATAAGAAATGAGACTTAGGATATAAAAATTTGGTAAATTACTAACTCAAAGATAAAAACTGTGAAGAAACCATAAAAATAAGATAAAATAAGTTAAACATAGAATTCTACAAATGGAGGAGGGTGATAAGTGGGCAGAAGTTGTGATCTATGCTGAGGCCTGAAAAAGGTGAATAAAGTCGAGAGGAATTAATTTAGGGGCCTGGATTCTCAATTATGCCAACTGCACTTTCTAGTAGGGTCTGGGATTATTGTTATCTTACACCGTAAGGTCAGTGACACAGTTCACATCACTGATTCACTTCTTCATGTTCAAGTACATCGTTGTGGATGCCTCTCTTTTCCCACATCCCTATTATAGTTTGCACTTAGCCCCTCCCATCTGTTCTGGACTCAGCTGCAGGAGTGATCTTTGTTAAGTTGTAATTTGGATTTTGTCACTTCTTGGCATAAAGTGATTCCAATTTATATTGCACTATAGCTGTGAATATGGACATGTTCAAAAATAAGATAAGCTTTTCAATTTATCAGCTGGAAATAAATGTGAAAATTATGAGCCTGCTGCATTTCAATTCCAGGAACAGGAGAGGCATGTGGAGTTTGATTTTTGGTGGGTAAGTGGTCCATGCACTGCAGGGAACCAAAACTAAGCTCACAACATGTAAACTAGTCACTGAAGAGGTCTGTTGGCACCCAGGAATGAAGAATATAAACCATCTGAAACTGAGCCTGATGACCATAACTTTTATGGATATTGCTCACCTGGGGTAGTGAGAGGAAAAGTGAAAAGCATTAAACCTTGGCTTGGGCCAGGCTACTTGAACTATGATATCTCCCTGGTTATCTCTCAACAACAGCCTCAAGTTGTAGTACCCAGGGCTGGGGAGAGGCAACTACAAAATCTCAAGTTGGAAACAGGTTGGCACTGAGAAAAAACCAACAACAACAAAACAAAAGACAATGTGGAAACTAAAACCTCTTATAATGAGCAAATGAGCTGGCAAATAAAGATCACAATGCAAGTGAGAAGAAAATAATGGTAAAAATGTAAATTTTTAAATGTAAATGTAAAAAAAAATATTATTTATGAAACGAAGCAACTAACAAAGGAATTCAATAGTAGAGAACCTGAAAATGATTTTAAAATAAGTGCATGTATATTTCTTTTCTTTTCTTTTTTTTTTTTTGCAGTATGCGGGTCTCTCACTGATGTGGCCTCTCCCTCCTGATGCGCAGGCTCAGCAGCCATGGCTCACGAGCCTACCTGCTCTGTGGCATGTAGGATCTTCCCGGACCGGGGCACGAACCCGTGTCCCCTGCATCGGCAGGCGGACTCTCAACCACTGCACCACCAGGGAAGCCCAAAATAAGTGCATGTATATTTCTTAAATAGAAGAACGGATAAAGTGTTTACAGGGCACATGATGATAGAAATCAGGAAATGGTACCAAGGTAAAGAAGTAAGTAAAACTACATGTAAAAGAAGACAGGAAGATATTATGATTGCCACAGAGCAGGAGGTCAAAAAAACTGGTCAATTGGATATATTCAAAAATTCACTCAGAACATAACAAATAGATATTAAAAGAATAAAACAAAAGCAAATTATGGATAGAGGGCAAAGAGATTCCCAGACCCCATCAAACAATAGCTGTTCTTGAGTAAAAACATAGACAATGGCAGAAAAGCAATTATTGATGGGGTATTGCTGAGAATTGTCCTGTATTTATGAATGGCATCTCTTCTCAGTTTGAAAGGGTCACTGAGAACCAAAAACAATGAACTGAAACAAATTCACACACCTAGACACACATATAGCAAAACTAGAGGACACTAAAATGGCAAAAAAATCTTGAAAACTACCGAAAAAATACCCCCAAAACAAAAAACAACTACAAAACTAACCATAATGGTCTGCAAGGCATTGGATGACTGGATCTGAGACCTGAGCCTTCTCTCTCACTGGGCTCTACACCTCAGGGACTAAGACTTCTATCACATTGGTCTTCCTCATTTCCTTGAGTAGATCAAATCTTTTTTTT
Organism: Neophocaena asiaeorientalis asiaeorientalis; assembly: GCF_003031525.2. Taxonomy (NCBI): domain Eukaryota; kingdom Metazoa; phylum Chordata; class Mammalia; order Artiodactyla; family Phocoenidae; genus Neophocaena; species Neophocaena asiaeorientalis. The sequence goes on along the minus strand of NW_020175390.1, from coordinate 3,589,755 downwards.
TTTTTAACACAATACCTTCCTCTATCCTCTGACATAATCATTCCTATTACCACACTTCTTATAATTAAGTTATAACTATCCTTCAGCTCTCTGTTTAAATGTTGTTGTCTTAGAATTTTCTTGAGCAATCACTTCAAAACATTTTCTCACACTCATACTCTTATTATCTCATAGCATCCTGTCCTTTCCCTTCTCTGTAATGAAGAGAAGTTATAATTACTCAATTGTATTCATAGTTTTAAGAGACAATTGTAAGGTTCAACTTGTGGTTAAATATTTTCTAGTCTTTCCATAGGTATATATTCTCTTTTGGATGGATCTTGTTTTGACCTTGCAGGTTGCCTCATGGGTGAATTGTTTAGATTATCACACATGTAACATCTCTCTCTTTTGTAGGTTATCCATTGCATACTGAGTGCTGCAGGAAGCCTTTATATCAGGTATTGCATTGAAATCATCTCTCTCCTGCATGCCGATTTTCTCTGCTATGTATCAAACTGAAATTTTTAAAGGGAACTTTCATACACCCCACAAAGCTGTTACGTCAATTCCATGGGCTCCTGATTTTTACCAACAGTGTGGCCAGCTGATCCCATAATGCTTAAACAAGAAACTGTGATTAATACAGGCTGCTTTAAGATTTCTCTCTAACCCTATCCTCGGAAAGGAAGTTTGTTGGGTTCTCTTGAGGACTGTCTTACCTAACAGGAATATTTGGCTTGCATCCTTTAGAATTAATCAGGTTCTTTTGCAAATCCTCTTTGTCTACACTCTGTTTATGCCTTGAGATTCTTTGCTTAGTTATGTACCTTTGCACAGTCAGGCCTGTTCCACCACTGATACCCTGGGCCTGGCGCAATGCTATCTATGTCCTGTCTTCCATTGGGTCCTTCTCTGACTTTGACCTAAGGTTCTGACTTTCTTGCTCAGATCTCAGAGAAAGGGGCCTTTAGCAGGAAATCTTCTTGTCCATACATTCTATACATTACATTATTTCTCAGAAGTTTCTTGTAGTCTGCTCTTTTTGGCTTCTTCCTGGACGTATCTCATTTACAGAGATACAAGGCTCCTTAAGCTATAGTCTCATATGAAACATGTTATTATATCTGATTCAACTCTCAACTTCAGGATTTTGCAAAGGAAAGCCTTGTTCTTCCAAGATTATGAAAAATATATTTGATTTTCTGCTGTTTGTTAGCATACTTCCCTATTGCTTTTCCAGCTCGTTGCAACTTTATAAATCTATTTTCCTTCATGAAATACTAAAGATGCTTATGCATGGAGATCATACACTTCTCTATTGCCAGCTTATCAAGAATGTCCTTGGTTTCTATGTCTGGACCTAGCCAGGAAGAGCAAAGCTTAGACATTCCTCTCAGAGATGAGATCTGACAGCTAAATATGTACATCTTTTAATGCTAATGTGACAGACTTCAGCCTTGCAATATTGCTTTTGAAAACCAGATCCTTGGGAATATAGAACCGTGCTGCTCTAATTGAGGACTGTCGCAGGTCATTTCATGCTTCCATGAAAATCTCAGATCGGCAGACAGCCAGATAGCAGACAGCAATCTCAGATAGCAGAACAGCTATCACTGTAACTCAGAAACTGGGATATTGAGAAACCATTTCTTGACTTGGATTTACCTTTGGGGGGTTTCCTTTTAAAATTTTTATTAGGATTACACCATGTTCATAATCTTTTCCTTATTTTCCCACATTCTTAATTTTCATATATGACCTGTCCTAAACTCTCCTGTATGATTATATCTTCCTACCTTTTAAATATTTACTTCTACAATACACTCTCTGTAAAAGATATTATAATTTTTAACAGCTTATATCTACAATTTAGCACACAATAGGTGCTCAATAATGCAATTTATTGTGGAAAGAAAGATACCTTGTGATTCTTTTCCTTTTACCTGACCTGCTGATATGTTTATTTTTCAATTCACATGTCTTTACTCTTTATCATCTGAACAATTTTTGGTCCTTAACACATTTATAGAAAGGTCTGCCACCTCCTTACTTTACCTGAAATGAGTTTTCCGGCAATTACAAAAGAGCATTAAAATATTTGATTCAGATTCCAGATGAGGCAGTCCTAAGGCAGGTATGGTATGATGGAGGAAGTTTAGCCCAGCATTTCCCATCTATACCATGTTCACTCTCACTCATGACCATTGACTTCTGCTACTCCAGTTTATTTTCCAGAAAGCATCCAGAATAAACAGAAACAGCTTAGATAACTCATTCAATTAAACTAAAAATCTAATTGATTCTTGCCATTTCCCTTTCCATTCTCATTCTGACAGTAAAAGAAAAGTTCAAAAAGAAAGTTGAGTAGCATATGACTGACTGCATGACTTATCATCTACACAGGGGAAATTTTCAGAGTCAAAAGGGAGAATAAAATTAAATAAAATCATTTAATTTTGAAGCTTTTTTGTTTTACCAAAATATCAATTTATTATATTGGAGGGTATAGTAAATATTTATATTGCAACATTTTCAAAAATAAAATTGTTTCTAAAACAGAAACACAATCTTGTCAGTGAAGTAAAATTTTTATATAATTCTTTATTCTTATTATATGAACAACAAATTAAAAGTAAAATATCAGAGGAAGTACTTTGCATATTAATTTATGTGAATCAGTTTCTTTGCCTTAATTGTCTCTAATATTTTATTGCATTTTTCTTCATAAATCCATTTTCCAATATGATCATATTAGTTTATTTTTTATAAAAGCAACAGCAATCATCTTCAAATTTGTATTTAATTGTTGCAAAATTTGAAATTGAGACACTCCTTTCTTTAAACCATAATATTTTTTTATTGAAAAAGTAATCTCTCTAAAAGTGCTGAGCTGAAAACAAATTCTACTAATGGAGTATTTTCTTAAAGCCTCTTTTCTGTATTTGAATATGTAAATATTGAAGCTCTAGCATTTTCACAGATGCTGCATTGTTTTCTGCATTTAGAGTATCTATCCTTAACAAATATTTCATAAAATGAAACTCACTGAATAAGTTCTACTTATGATTATTAACAATTTTTTTCTAGAGTTGCAGGCTAAAAAGTTAAAGCCCTTCTCAGTTTTATTCCATTTTGGTGCAGAATATACATTGACCCAATTAAGAAATGACTATTCTATAATAGTATTCTTCCAATAATTTGAGATATTCAAAATTCAAAATTAAACCACATTCAATATTTTAGCTCTCTTCATTTTATATTTTCAGGTCCTCTCTTACTTTTATAGGTATAATGTCTTATCCCTTATCCCTTTGAAGTACTTGTTTTTAATAACTGCAATTCACTGAGAACTTAAAAGTTGTGTTTGCTGACAGTTTTAATTGTGGAATATTTTACTAAATATTTCCAACTAGTATTAAACTACAACCAAAATATAGAGAATTCATTTACAAAAATATATCTACTACCTTTGTAGCATGTAGATTGATTTACAACATACTTCTTCAAGGGTTCAAACATTTCTAAAATATGATTAGAGTGACAGGTAGTAAAAAGAGAAAGGACAATTATATCTGAAACAAGATATAAAAAGAAATCTAAATTTCTGCTTAAGGAGACAGCACACCGATGTCTATTGATCCATGTTGCATGTATACAAAGAACGTTTGGAACAGAATGTGAGTGAAGTCACCTAGGACGGAAGTTATTTTATCTAAATGGAAAGCCAGGCTCCTAAAAGTGATATCCACTGACATTTGTATAGACACCTGTGATAATTCCTCTTCCTGTGAGATAATCTTCTTAAAATAAGTAAGTTACCATTCACTCCACACATTTGTGGCCCACATGACCACACTCCTATAGCTTCCATTATGGATGCAAATGTCAACATTTTATTCAAGTTACATATTCATCATCAAATTTCTTGAGATAAAGGAGGCAATAATATACAATGGAGAAAAGACAGTCTCTTCAATAAGTGGTCCTGGGAAAACTGGACAGCTACATGTAAAAGAATGAAATTAGAACACTCCTTAATACCACATACAAAAATTAACTCAAAATGGATTAAAGACTTAAATATAAAACCAGATATTATAAAACTCCTAGAGGAAAACATAGGCAGATACTCCTTGACATGAATCACAGTAATATCTTTTTGGATCTGCCTCCTAGAGCAATGGAAATAAAAACAAAAATTAAAAAAATAGGACCTAAGTAAACTTAAAAGCTTTTACACAGCAAAGGAAGCCATAAACAAAACAAAAAGACAACCTACAGAATGGGAGAAAATATTTGCAAATGCTATGATCGACAAGGGTTTATCTCCAAAATATACAAACAGCTCATGCAGTTCTTTGTATCAATATTAAAAAACAAAACAAAAAAAAACAATCAAAAAAATACGCAGAACATCTAAATAGACATTTCTCCAAAGAAGACATAACAGACGGCCAAAAGGCACATGAAAAGATGCTCAACATCACTAATTATTAGAGAAACACAAATCAAAACTACAATGAGGTATCACGTCATACCAGTCAGAATGGCCATCATCAAAAAGTCTACAAATAATAAATGCTGGAGAGGATATAGAAAAATGGTACAACTTCTACACTGTTGGTGGGAATGTAAACTTGTACAGCCACTATGGAGAGCAGTATGGAAGTCCCTTAAAAGACTAAAAAATAGAGCTACCATATGATCCTGCAATCCCACTCCTGGGCATATATCCAGAGAAAAACCATAATTTGAAAAGATACATGCACCCAGTGTTCACTGCAACACTATTTAAAATAACCAAGACGGAACCAACCTAAATGTCCATCAACATATGAATGGATAAAGAAGATGTGGTATAAATACACACACACACACATACACACACACACACACACACACACCCAGTGGAATATTACTCAGCCATAAAAAAGAATGAAATAATGTCATTTGCAGCAATGGGGTGGGGGGGAAACATAGAAATTATCATACTAAGTGAAGTAAGCCAGACAGAGAAAGACAAATATCATATGATATGGCTTATATGAGGAAACTAAAAAATAATACAAATGAATCTACCTACAAAACAGAAACAGACTCACAGACATAGAAAACAAACTTGTGGTTAACAAAAGGGAGAGGGAGTGGTGGAGGGATAATTTAGGAGTTTGGAATTAACAGATACACACTACTATATATAAAATTGATAAACAACAAGGACCTACTGGGTAGCACAGTGGATTATACTCAATATTTTGTAATAGCCTATAAGGGAAAATAATCTGAAAAAGAATAGATATATGTATAAATGAATCACTTTTTTGTACACCTGAAACTAACATGACATTGTAAATCAACTATACTTTAATAAAATAAAAATAAAATTTCTTGAGATATTGAAATGCAATGCTTAAGTATTCATTAAAGCATACTTTGTCCTTGGAAGCTAAGTGTCTATTACATTGCATCTGGGAGGGTTAGGGAAGAAAAGAAAGAGTACCTTGTTATAAAAGGAAAAACCTGAAAAATATGCTAAACTGAAGGAGAAGTGAAGATGAGTATAAACTAGGGCTGCTGCAAACAGAACATAAGTATATGACACGTGTCCTAGTATCTCCCACCCTGCATGGGGCAGTCCCTAATCATTGATCAATGCTTTCTTTCCTTCTTGTCCCACATTCTGCCTTATAATTCTCAACACAAGACATAACTGTAATGTTAAATTTTCATTGGTTAGATAAACATTCAACACAGGCCATAGTAGATGCCAAAAACAAAGCCTTGTACATTCTAAACAAAGAGAGGGAGAGAGAGAGAGAGACAGAGACAGAGAGAGACAGAGAGAGAGAGAGAGAGAGAGAGGCATCTTCCATGGACAAAGTAAAGCAAAATAACAACAAATAATTCCAAGGACTTCCACAAATTTATGATGATTGATTGATTTCTGGATACAGGCTGTATACAATAAGTATATTTTAACTGATTAAAGTAGGAAAGAAGAATCTAAAGTATGAATGAATTGGAAGATACCGCAAAAATTTAGATATATTGTGGAAAACAAAACATAGAACTTACAATTACTATGTTGGATTTACAATTACTGCTGAAACATTTAGAAATTTAATTTTAAAACACAATGAAACTTACAAAGTTTAGCTCTCTTTTTGGAAAATTTATTCTTTAGATTAACAGTGACCTTCTGTCACACATTGAATTACACATATCTAACCAAAGTCCAAACATTTTGGAAGAAATGCACTCCCTACTCCTACTGAAAGGGTTCATAATTGTTTGTACAAATAAGATATACTTAATAAAAATAAATAATTGAAACTGAGGAAATAAATACTTTAATAAATGAGAAGTTATATCAATAATTTATTTTTTAAAGAATAAAATGTAGAATTTATTGTTTTATTATATTATTATTATCTGTCTTTCTAGTCTGTTATCTTGTTTTAGAGTAAGAAGTGCACACAAACTGAATGCTTCATACCACCCTACTGAAGAGGTCAATCTTGAAAGAAAATAATTTCAGTAAAAGTCACATATGTCTTGGAAATCAAAAATAATCTTTACATGAAGTAAAAGTGTTTTAGAAAAAATATTTTCTTTCAGAATCGATTATCAGCTCACACATATATATATATATACATATATGTATATATATATGATATACATGTATGTAGATATATATCTGAACCAGAAGTGGACATTAGAAATTTTCAGCAACACATAATGGAACATAAATCAGAGATTATTCATAACATTTGATTTTATTACATCCCCATATCAAAATTTTAAGATATTTAGATAATATCTTCCAAAATATAATAATACATTATGAAGTATTTTACTTTTTAGGTAAATGATATATTTACCTGCTTGACACAGAGTAGCGTTATTTTAAAATACATTGTCTTTACTCCGCAGGAAGGTGTCCCCAATAGTTTCACTACATTTCTGTATGAATCAAGACTACAATTAAAAGCAGTTAGTGTTGTAGGTGACATCATATACTCCTGCTACACAGTAATGTCCTCTGCACATCTCTTTATAACATGGAGAAAAGTTAACCCTCCTAACACAAGCTTCATAAACGGATTTAGCAATTCACAGTGCACAGACCAGGATATGTAAAGCAAACTGCAGATGAAGCTTTCTTCAGTTCTATAATTAATATCCTTTCCCAACATTAAGATTTTTGGATATGAATTTGATATCTCTTCATTTAAGTTCCAACCAGGAACTGTGTGTATGATTTGTACAACTATGTTTCTTTCCTTCTTCAGCATAGTGGCCTTGGGGTAACTGGTACTTGTCAGCCCATGGTTCTAACCCTGAGAGCTCCAGTGATTAAAAAGGAAGAAAGATGCATTGCCTTTTATAATTTAGCCCCAGAAATCATATAACACCATTTCTGCCATTCTCCTTTAGATGACGCAGTCAAAAGCTTCATAAGACAAGGGAGAAGGAAAATAAACTTTCAACTCTCAATGGGAGAAGTGTCAAAGAACTTGCAGCCATCTTTTAAAACCACGATACATGGGGACTTCCTTGGCAGTCCAGTGGCTAAGACTTCACCTTCCAATGCAGGGGGTGCGGGTTTAATCTCTGGTCATGGAGCTAAGATCCCACATGCCTCGTGGTCAAAATACCAAAACATAAAACAGAAGTAATACTGTAACACATTCAATAAAGACTTTAAAAATGGTCCACATCAAAAAAATCTTTAAAAAGAAAAACAACTTGATACACATAACAGGATACGTGTGTTTGTGTGTGTGTGTTCATGTACATATTAATATGTGTGCATATATAACTAACTCTGTATACACATATGTATATATTATATAAATATGTTGTTTAAATATTGGATGTATTTGAAAATAAGTATCATAATTTAATAAGTAGAGATGAATATATACCTGTGGATCTTTGGGAAATATATTTTTCAGCTGCCACATTAAAACCAAGTGTTCAATTAATGTGAAGTTATAACCAGATCTTCCATTCAATTAAATAAAAACAACAAAAGAAACTGAAAAATGTACAATCACATTGCTCTCATCAAAATGGTAGAAGTAGTAATTTTAATGCATTTATCTGTATCAAATATAACCTCAGTAAGTTTTATCTTTATCTTATATTTTAAAATGTTAACTTTATTTGCATATTTCATAACATAGATAACATATTACAATAGTCTTATCTATCCTGTTTATAAATTAATAGTAATACATATATTTGGGTTGAATGCTCACATGTTATTAAATAATAGGATTTGAAATAAAAGTATTTAAAAGCCACTATTTAAAAAAAGTCTCTGGGATGCAGGGTTAGACTTGATTTCATTTGATTAGGTTGATTTCATTTACACTAAGCTGAGTGCAGAAGCTTTCAAATGAAATTAAACACCTGCTTTTTGCCTACCATACGTCTGTCCATCTGTGGGTTGGGTACAGATTTGGGATCATTTCACCCTTGTAGCACCTGTGGAGTACCATTAATGAAATGTTTCTGCTTTGCACTGTAATATATTATCGTACTAAGAGTAAAGCAGACATTTTACCTCTGATCACCTTTTTTGTAAATGGACAAAAACATGATTTAGTGGTAAAAAGAGTGAAAATGTTCATCAAAATAAGTAATTTAGGAGAAGTTATCTACATTTATCTTTCTGTGTTTGCTCTTAGTAACTCAACTTTTTTGGTTCTTGAATACTGGGGCTTAGAAATTTGGGGAATGTTTTACCTCCTGTGATTTTCACTTATGGAACCTAACTTTAAATTGGATACCAATATTCCATATGTAAGCTGTATCTGGAAATGAAACTTTTACAGAGCCAATTGAAAAATACCGTTAATGATCTTTTTTATGTGTGTGTGACTCAGCATCTATTTTTTAAGATACACAGAATTTTATTTTGAATTGTAACATTATTTGTCAACTTTTTTCCCCTATTCTCTTTCTTTGCTTGAAGGACGATCGTACCAAATGCAGAATAAAGAATAGAGCTTCATGTAATGATTTGATTATAGTTTGTTAAGAATAGACTTGTTTTCTACTCATCATTCTCTCTTCAATTTTTCACTGAGCTGTGCTCTTTTAGAAATTTCGTTGAGTGGGAAGATGTGAGCTTATGTAAACACGCATTGAACAGCTGAACTGAAATGTTTATAGCCCCAAACAGGAGATTACTCATTGGCACTAGTACAATGCACAGACATTTTCATGCACGGCCTGTAATTGCAATATTGTATTTGAGGGAAAATGTGTTTGATAAAGAGTGAAAACAACTCAACAGTTGCTCAGGAAGATAACATTTGTTAAGTTAACCAAATCAATGTTTCATCTACTGGTTTCTATTTCATCAGATTTATGGAACGTTATCCTATAAAGCATGCTGAAATGCAAAATTATAATTAAATAAGGTGATAAAATTAATTCTGATTCATTCAGTTGAGTGTAAAAAGAGTACTGCTGAATTTTGTATAATAGTGTTATTTATAGTATAGAAATTACTCAATTACCTTGTCATGCATTTTACTATTTTTGCCATTTGTGGAAAAATGTAATATCAATCCAGTCTTATTATTTTTAATCAATCTATTCAAAATGTTTTGCTGTAGCTGGAAAAAAAAATGGATTTAGTATGGTATTATTTTTCTTAAACGAATTACATATACTTCCTCACAGATTCTCTTCAAGTTGGTCATTCAAATCTCAGGATTTTATAGAAAACAAAAAGATCGACTCTTTTGATTAGCATATTTAACTGATACAGCCATAACTAAGATGCTTTTGGGAAGAGATGGCAGATAGATTTCATGCTTTCATATCTCTCCTTCATAATCCCTCTGCTGTAGTTGGTATAGCTTTTTATCTTGTTCTTACTTTTTCAGCTTTTCAAACTTTGACCTGAAAACAGAACCACTTTTCAGCTTTCAACTCAGAGTTTGAAAGAGCTGGAACGAATGTTACCCCATCCTTAGAACAAAATAAAAAGCTACACTAACTACAAATTAATGACTTTTCTCAAAAACATTGGAGAACTGAAGGTCAAGCCACTTACCTGAAATCTAAAGAAAGATAGGTCACTGAGGAGAAAAATGGAATTTGAGTATTAGTTTACCTGGGACAAATAGTTGGTCATATAATCTAGCCAGTAGATTCAACTAGAATATTTAAATGAGTTGCTAAAGACTGATTATGGGTTAGAATGACAGTGTGAAACTCTAGCAGACCTAAGACAAAGGGAGATTTGCAGGTACTTGCAGGCTCTTTCTCTTGGAACTCTACTGGGTGCTTACATGAAAGATCAGGGAAAATACTTATAAAATTATCCCATCTGAGATTGAGTTGGTAGGCACAGAAGGCACTCCCAAAATCCATCCAGAACATCACACAAAAATAAACACATATAGTAGTATACTCTATATAATATGTACATAAATATATGTTTAAAATATAATATAAAAATGTACATATATCGCTTAATATACATGGATTTTAAAAAATGTAGTCTGAGTTAGAGGAAATCCACTGCAACAGAAAGAGGAGGAGAGAAATACAGGGAAAAATAAGAAATTCTAGCCTTGGCTGAGGGGTAGGAGAGAATAATCACTGGATGGGCTAAAGAGAAGAATGAAGAAGACAGAAGAAAGAATCACTGAATATGATGTGGAATTGTAGACATTTCCCAATCTAAACAAAAGAGAGAAAATAGGCTAAAAACAATGAACAAAGCCTCAGGGAACTGTAGGAATACAATGAAGAATCCAACATTTCTATCATTGGAGTCCTGGAAGAAGAGAAGAAAGTGAGTGGGGCTGGAAATTATAAAAAGTAAATGAAGAAATAGGGATAAACTTTTCAGAAATTTGTCAAAAATATATAAACCAGAGACAGAAGACACCTTACCTACAGGGGAAAAAAAACATTTGAAATGAGAGCAGATTTCACATCAGAAACCATGGACACAAGAAGTAAGTGCCAAAATATTTTTCAAGTGCTGAGGAATAAAACTCTTAATCCAGAATCCTAAATCCAGCCGCCCCCCCCCCCCCCCCCCACCGCAAAAAAGAATCCTTCAGGAGAATTCAAGAAAATTCAAGGAGAATTCAAGAAAATCTCAAAAGAAGGTAAACTAAGAGAACTTTTTGTCCACGTGACCTACCCTAAAATAAATATCCATATCAAACTGATACAAAGAATTGAATAAATAAGTAAATTGAAGAGAAGGTACAAATCTTCCTTACTGGAGACTTCTGATTATAAATGCAAAAGGAATGAAGTAATGACAAAGATTCTCCTTAATCAAATATTAGACCCCTCTTAGCTCTTTTTCAATGAGACTCCGTCTTTGGGCCATGTCTTCAAGAGCAAGAATCCTGCTAAGTCAGTTTAATAAAAAACCTCACCCTCAATATCTTATCATCTTTGATATTTGATCAAATTCCTCATTGCTTACCATCCCCCAGATGCTACCTGACCACCCTGGCCTAGCTACAAGAATCCTGTCATGTTGGTTTAGCCAGAGTCCTTCTTCGCTTTCACCAGATATTCCTTCTTAGTAATTTCCATCTGCTGACCCCTATTCCTTGGCTATAAATCCCCACTTTTCCTTGTTGTATTAGTTGAGCCTGATTTCACTCTCTCCTGCAGCTATAGTCCCTCTAGAATAAAGTCTTCATTATCATCTTTAACAAGTATCATGAATAATTTTTTAATAGTTAATACAGAATCAACATTAGAGCACCACAGTAATGGTTGTTATGGGCTAATTCATCTTCAAATTTCTGGTCAAAACTTTAAGGAGAAGCAGAATAGTTGCATAGCTTCAAAATATCTCCCTCAAAATATGTAATTACTATGGTGATTTTTACATATGTCCAGAAATGGAGTTTGGTTCCCTTCCTCTTGAACTTAGTAACTTGTTTCTATACGATAGAGTTTAGAAAAGAAAAAGCAGGAACTTTATAATAGAGAAACATGACAGATACCACATTAAGTGATCAGGTTATCACTAAGAATGAGTCATGATGATATCATGTATCTCCTGATACAGTGGGATGAAAAGAATACCACCACTGTTGTATTTACACATATTCAAGTAGAAGGATGGTGGTCTATAAGTTATTTGACTAGTACCATTCAAAATGTCTAAATTTTAAAAAATGAGAGAAAAACGTTACAGATTAAAGTAGGCTAAGGTGACATGATATCTAAATGCAATGTAATTTTCTGTATTGTAAACTGGAGTGAAGAAAAGGCAATAGTGAAAAAACTGGAGGAATCTGATATAGTCTGTAATTTAGCTATTATTATGGTACCAAACTTAATAAGTTTTGATAATAGACAACATATATAAATCTATAAAATCAAAAAGTTGAAGGAAACCCAGGCAAGATAAATCCAATAAAGAACATGCCAAGACACATTATTAAATTTTAACATTAATGGAAGGTGAGTGAAGAATATAAGGAAATTCTCTGTACTATCTTTGCTCTTCTGAAATACATTATTTCTAAATTTTAAAAGTTTTTAAAACTCTTGAGATAAATATCTGTTATATTTCCAGCTTCAACAATTATCCCTCAAAATGCTATCCTATCTGACCCTTGTTTTTACTATATCTCTACTTAGATATTAATTATTTTGTGATATCTGCAGGAAATACAACCCTCAAATATGCACATATAAGTAAAATACACTTTTTGAAATATTTACACTTAAGAAACGCATTCATCTATTTACATCCTTTAATGCAAGCCTTCGTTTGAATTTAAACATGGATGAGTCAATAATGCTAATCTATTGCACGATCATAGAAAAATTGTTCCTGACAGCACTGTTCTCTCATCTAGAAGAATATTCTCATGCACATAAAATTGCTCCTTAAGTGATGACAACTTCCTATTTCTATTAATAGGGACAATGTTTTTTTCTGCCCTTAGACTGCCTCTGGGAAGATATCCTCCCACATGAGACTGTGCTTCAGTGATACTGCTTTCCCTTTTTCACAATAAATGGCTTGTGTATCAATTTGTATTTCAACACCTATGTTATTTTTAATTCCTTCAAATAATCTTTAGACTTGGCATAAAGTTATGTTCCACACTCTTGTGATCTTCAGGAGGAAAATTTCCTCTACATATTTAAGTGCCCTTGAAAGTCCTTTCTACTTTTTTGAGAAACACTATCTTCTAGACAATGGTCTTGTATTTTTCTTACACCTTATGTATGGCAGTACAAATGTATTAATTCAAAATTTAGATTTTGAATTCATAGATGTAGAAAATCCAAATCACTACAAGCCAGAAAAACAGCTTCATTTTTACCTGGAAGTTTAAACCTGATTTGGAAAGACTATGAACATTTTACATCTCCCTTTTCCTCTTTGTTATACTACAAAATCAGTGATGAGTTAATCCATTCTCTTTTAATATTCACTATGCTCTTTTGTCATTTAATTATTGATAATTTATTCTTATTCCTACTTTTTCTCATGTTGATCACCATAAACAACAAGGTCCCAAATTATCCAAAGTCTATAGCATTTGAAAAGTATCAATCCAGATTCACTTCCCATAAAGTATTTTCCTTGAAGATCATGGCTTCCATTGAATTTACTTCATTTGAATTACTAAAATATATATAAGAAAAACTAAGGGGAAAATGGGGATTATTTACACGTTGTAAAGTGTTGAACTGTTTTTACTATCATCATTCTCATATTTACTCTGTGATAAGGGTATTATTAATCTCCCTTTGAAGGGAAAATTCAAATACTGAGCACTCTAGTATAATGCTTTATTCCATGCTCTTTTTTATTAGTAATATTTTGCAGGTTATATAATCTTCTTTACTTTAAACTTCTCTGCTAAAATTTATATGAAATACAAATAGAGTGTTTAGAATATAGTGAAAACTCTAAATAATTTGAGTTATGACTTAAGGATATCAAAAGAGAGAGAAAGGGGGTTAGAGATTGTCCCCAGCGTAAATGAAAATGTTAGAAAATTATTAGACTTGTAAACATTGATAAATTCTGCTGTATTTATATTACCATCAACTTGATGTCCTAATATAATTCTTATTTCAGATCTCTGCAAATAATTAGCATATAGCAAGTGCCTCTCTCACCTCCACAATCTATATCCACCTAAAACAAAGGGATGCAAAATTCAAACGTGGTTCAATAAAGTATTATTAATTTCTTCCTGGTTTGGTATCTTTTATAAAAAATATAAAAATGACTTTTTAATCTTGATTAGGTTGTCTGTAATTACGTCTAGCCCCAAAACACATGGGTCAGTTCTTATTCTCACAGTTGATTTATTGGGTGGATAAAAAGAAAATTAGGTCATGATGTATTTGTCTGGGTTACCTTAATGGGGAATCTCATATATTGATTAGTCCTTCTGAGAACAGCATCCTAAAACTCTTTTCAGGAGGACATGGCACTCTAATTAACATCCATGGTGCATCTGAGGATAAGAGAGGCTTGCTTAGTAGAGAAACTAAAACTACAGTTGCCTTGACAACGAGGGGTAACTCAGGGCTACTCTTCATATGACTTTCTTGGTATGTGTAAAATTCTACTCTGAGATTAATGACTTTTCCTTCCTCAAATTGATTTTTCAGAATTATGCCCCTTGGAGATGCTGAAGACATTAGCCTTATTTACCAAATGAATTACAGTTAAGAATCTGTTTTGTTCCTTACCCAAACTTCCAGTTTCAGACAGCAAAATCTATATGTTTACCTATGAACTTGTAGAACTACTCCACACCTTTACAATGAGAAAAGATATTCTCTTTATCTGAACATGATTTTGGTAACATGAGGTATAGGTACTCAGTATGAGAGCCCTTTGGCACAAAGTAAAGGTAACATGTCTGAGCTAAATTATGGGAACCTCTAATCTTTTTTTAGAACTCTAGATAAAGCCAATGCATTAGGCGAAAGACTGCATGTAGCAATTCAGAATATAAGTACAATAATATTTCCCTTGTGTTTCTCTATACATTTTGCAGACGTACATTGTGTATAATTTTGCAGGATGCCTTCACAGGAGTCAGAATTATGTCAATTTTCCAATCTATGCTGCCCCTTTCTTGCTCTTATTGCCATAGAGTATTTTTATTTCTTATTAAAAAATGTAATTCCTAACAAAAAGAGATTCTTGATTGTAACTTTTGTTTTAAAAGAACAGAATTCAACCAATATATATGTATTAAAAAGGATAGTGATAATTTATTCTCCTAAAATAGTTTCACAAGGTGGAAAGGCCTAATATAAACACCATGCAATTTTCTAGGGTTATTCAAAAGACCTGTATATCTAGAGTGACCTTCACAAGGGCAAGAGGCTGTCCAAGATGTAAATATATCATAGACTTGTATGTCATAGTGGAAAGTTTGAGAATAGTTTCAGAGGTGGGAGAGAATGAGAAGAATATAAGTATATATTTGAAGGGAGGTCCAATAGAACTTTTTGATCAAATAGATTAAATGGGGGCTTCCCTGGTGGCGCAGTGGTTGAGAGTCCGCCTGCCGATGCAGGGGACACGGGTTCATGCCCCGGTCCGGGAAGATCCCACATGCCGCGGAGCGGCTGGGCCTGTGAGCCATGGCCACTGAGCCTGCGCGTCCGGAGCCTGTGCTCCGCAACGGGAGAGGCCACAGCACATGAGAGGCCCGCGTACAGCTGCAACGGGAGAGGCCACAGCACATGAGAGGCCCGCGTACAAAAAAAAAAAAAAAAAAAAAAAAAAAAAATAGATTAAATGGTAATAAACGAACAAACAAATAAATAAAAGAATCCTTCCAGATTTCTCATTTTGGTAAATGTGTGTTGAAGAGAGTAGAAACAGAACAGGTAGAAGAGGTATAAACAGGCAAGCTTCAAAAGCATTATTATTTAGTGCATTATGTTTATGTGATTAGGAGTTATCAAATAGGGAATAATATATAGTCAATGTAATACACAAGTTTGGGCTTATGAAGATTTTTGTCTGAATAGGTGAAAATGGTGATTTCGATATGATTTATGGAATATAGAATCTATACCATAGGTAGTATCACAATGGTAAGAACCAAGGGATGATTATAAATTGTGAGTAAGTCCTGGTAACATGCCCTGAGGGACTTCAAAAAGTTCAGTCAGTTGAAGTGCCTATTTAAGTGATAATGAATTTTAGAATTTATACATAAAGTTGCCTTAATATGATTATTTCAGATGGCAAAAATGTGTACAATAAACTAAATTAACTCAATTTAATGTTGTATAATATGGTAACCCCAGTCTACAATTTTCTAATATTTTAACGAGGCGAATGAGCTATGTTTGACAGTACTTTGTGACATTGGGGACATCCTGGCAACTGCAGGTTACATCTCAGTAAATTCCTGGTGGGAAAAAACTGTGAACAAGGTAGCCAAAGGTGAACTGGTGGCTTTTCAGTTCACAGGAATAAAAAGTGACAGCAGTAAAAATATAATAAAGATTGCATTCAATGTGGCATGCTTCCTCTGCCACAGCTTTGCAGAGAGAAAATGGTGAAGATTTTCAAACTTTGAATGAGGACCTGTCTTAGTGACACAGAATAGCAAGGGGGTATTTGATACGATTTTAGATAAGTAAATACATGATTTATCATAAAATAACATTACAAGGTATGCTAAACATTTGCAAATGATATTCTTCAAACAATGGTAAACTAAACTGGATGAGGTCAGTGTTCATTTGGCTTAAACTGCATCCCGAATATGGAGGTTCAAATAAATTTGAAGTTTTTATCATTAACTTCCTGGACATTCTTATTGAACTAATGACTGATTTTATAGTAAACAGCATCAATAAATGTCCATTGATAAGCTATATTTACCTACATTCAAGTTTACTTTCCATCTCTACTGGCATCCTGTTTAGATAAGTAAACATTCTTAGAGAGGTTTTTTTGTTTATTTAATTTTTTTTTTGCTATTTTTATAATTGATAAAAAAGTCTCTATTTCTCCAAGTTAACAAAAAACTCATTTTAAAGGGGTTGACTTTAGAAAATTAAATTAAGCCTCCCAAAGATTCTGTTATAGCTGGTAATTCTCTTCACTCTGATTATGCAAAATTGAAAAAGGGCTCAGGAGACCAAAAAAAAAAAAAAGAAAAAGAAAACTAAGCATGAAATTAAAATATAAATAAAATGAGTGTAATGTTAAAACTTGTGAAACTGGAAATAATACACATAACCTTTACAAGGTGAGCAGAAACATACCAGGGAAAATGAAATGATTAAATTAAACAATCATTCTCTCTACATTTACTTTGAGTTTTGTTTTTTATTTAGTGTGAAAGCCAGAAATAAAAATGATATGCTTTCCTTCTCAGCACTAAACATTTGCCAGGGATAATATTATATTACTCTCCTCTAAATTTAAAAGGGGTAATAAACAATATGAGAACACATTCATAAATAAGATCATGTTTCCAGTAATTGTAGCAATCATATCTATGGAAATCATAACCTATTAAGGTTAAAGGGAATTGGACTCTTCCCTCCCCATGTTGTTGCCCTCTCACTTCCCAGCCTAGTACCATATACCCAAAAAGCTAAAGCCTTTACTAGGTCACCATTTTTTTGGACTTTCTAAAATCCACAACAAATATATGCACATTTGAGTGCTATTTTTTACTCTCACTATTCTACTTAAAGCATAACTTCCAAAGTTCACTTTATAAGCAAGGCAGATCAACTTAGAAACAGAACTAGCCCACATGAGATCATCTTTGAGAATGAAATGTACTGACCAATTAGGAGGTTCCTATCTGGTTTGGCCAATTATCTGAAGAGTAAATTGTTTCTTTCATGAGTAAATCATTTGTGAGACATTATTGGGCAATAATTTACCTAGGCTTTTTAGGCTATGTTATACTTGATTTTTCTAGACTCTCTAAATAATCAGCTATATTCTTTGACATTTTCCTATTTCAATGCATTTATCATCTGTCAGTCATATGTTGAAGTCATCATGCATATACACAAAACTTATGTCACATTCAATTTACTATTCAGCAGGTCTTAGAAGAACAATCCCTCAAGTTAAAATTGTTTAAGATGACTAACTTTCAACTACAGCACATGCAAGAATTAATCACCTAGTTTCAGGCAAAATGCTTTCAGTAATGGTTATCTCACCACCTCATGATGGGGTCTGGAACGTATCTCTGTTCCTTATGCTTAAAATAACTTTTATTCCTTTTCACTTTGGGCATAAATCTGTAAAACCATCAATTTCAAATGTCTATCATTGTAGGTCAGACTTCTCTTATACAGAAAGGACTTTGTTTAATAACTTAAAGATAGTCTCCAAGTGAAAAAATTCCACTGTACTCCAAATAATTTATTCTGATGTGGAATAAGATACTACTGTGTGTTCACAGTCACAGGCACTCCACAGTTGTACATGCTATTCTCCAAGAAAAATATGTTTGTCATTGCCCCTATATTTTGATAGTAAAATTAATTTCATGAAAAGGAAGCTCAATATATTAATGACTTGCTAATTATGTTTTAATTAACTTTTAAAAGGTTAATTCCTAACTAATTTGTTTTGAATTTTAAGTCCATTAAAACTTGTAATCCCCCTATTAATATTGATCTTTAGTGTCATCTGTGTTCATTGAAGGGATTAAAATAACAGGCAAATATGTTAAAGAGTATAAGGTAAGGGCCTATAATTCAAGCCTGTTTTTCTGTTTTATTTTTTTTTTATTATTATTTTACTTATTTATTTTTGCGGTACGCGGGCCTCTGACTGTTGTGGCCTCTCCCCTTGCGGAGCCCAGGCTCCGGATGCGCAGGCTCAGCGGCCATGGCTCACGGGCCCAGCTGCTCCGCGGCATGTAGGATCTTCCCGGCCTGGGGAACGAACCCGTGTCCCCTGCATCGGCAGGTGGGCTCTCAACCACTGCGCCACCAGGGAAGCCCAAAGCCTGTTTTTAATCAAGTGTTTGCAACCCCTATTATTTTTCCTCAATTATATACAGCTATATTTTCTTTTCTTCAATCATGTCTAATGATGGAAAGATGGAGGGAACCATTATGCCATCCTCTATGGAGGGTCCGCCAAACAATTCCAGACTCTATTTTCTATTGAAAAAGTAGCTCTCTAAATTTGATAACAGTAAATATTTAATAACAAGATGATAGATTTAAATTTTTGTCTTACACTCTAATTTTAGGAATTTGTAATAAAAATATATTAAACCAGTTACAGCAAAAAAAAGTCCATAATTAGATTATGTGTGTGTATCTATTACTATGTATGGTGTTGTACTGCTTGGAAGGCCATCTAGATTTCAACCTGAAATCAAAAGATATAAAATTAATATTGGTTTGGTGATCACATACTACAACTAACTAGCCAATATGTGAATTTCCTTAATGACCATTGACATGTGACTGATCAGCTGTTGCTTACTATTTGCTCCAGGGCCTTGTGGACTCCTTTCTGGATGACATAGCTAATGCAATTATTTGAAAATTTAATAATTATAAAAAATCTTATATACAATAAAAAAAAATTTTAATAATTTTATCCATGTAATATTTTTTGTCCTATGAGACTCAAGGAATAAGTCTATTGGTTCTTCCCAATAAAACTTTAAAAATATGTAATGATAGCTATTTTGTTCCTCCAGAGAAAAACATCTATCAATGTGATGCATCATTAAGTCCAAACATATATCTGAACAGAGCTGTAAGATATGTAATATTGAATTTCCATGGGGTAAACCATAAATATTGAAGTTAGCTTAAGAAAATGTGCTGTTGTTTTTTAAAATGAGATATATAAACATTCTATATTGCACATTTCTATCTGCACTCACTTAAATTTGTCTCATTTTCTATAGTCTCTCTCATTCTCTGTAACACTCTCTTTCTCTCTCAATCTTTCTCTTCTTCTCATGAAGGTCTGCTTGACTTATTTCTCTATAACCTATTCTTTGTCCTTCTTTTTTCCTAAATAATGTATTTCTCTTCTGAATTCTCCCTTATTCTTACCTCTTGTTCAAAATTTAGAAATGCAACAGTTCCTTAACCCTACAATTTCCTAACCTGTAGTTATAAAGTTACTAGGTTTTTAATAATAATTTATTGATTTACCTCATTAATTATCTTATAGTTCCTAGACCTCTTTTTTAAATTAACTGTAAAATCTGTTATTTTCCAAGGCAACTAAATATAAATGAATCAATGTGCTTTATAAATTCAAAAGTGCTATATTAATTCATGGTTGCCATAGCTCTAGTTCAGAGACATAAGAGGTATATGAGGAATAAAAATGTATTACTCCAGAGACAAGGGGGTGTTTATTATACACGTTTCTTAAATCGACCCCTTTATAGTCATTTCCTCCTGGGTCTATTGCACGCTTAAAGCAAATTTAGTTTAATGTCGGTTTTTGATTATTTCTGTTCTCATGATTCAAGTGTTTCTTTAAAATAGAGATTCTTTTAAAAAAGATCAGATCATAGTTTTATAATATAGTCTTTCGAGTGAAGGTACCACTTATCTGAATTTCTAGCTTGCCATTTACGAGTTGCGTGCTCTCAGGCTAATTACGTATTTAAACCTACTTACTCATTTCTAAGAAGGCTCTCCTAAGACTCCTCTAGGTTGTTGCAAGGATTAAAGCATGGAGGATGCAGCAAAGTTAGTCATACTCCACAGGTTACTGTGAACTATTATTTTCTGTTGTCTCCTCTCTTCAAATAATCTTCATTCCAAAGAAATACTATTATGCCCCTGAGCCAAAATAAACAAAACTCGTGCTAAAAATAGTTGTTATAAGGTAAAGCTAAATGAATAAAAAGAAAAAGGAAGGAGTTTGGAATGAGAATATAGTCTAGGCTTTAAAGGCAGATAATGCTAGTCTCCAAAGCATAGACTTCACTACACAGAGTTTACTGGGTTACCATAGATTACTTGACTCTTGATTTCCATTAACCTCTTTTCTTCTTTTAAAAATTTAATTTAATAAACTTTTTCTTATAAATCTGCTATGAAGATTTTATATAATGTCATATATCAAATATAGCACAGTCCTAATTAGGTATTTAATAAATAATACCTCTTTTATTAATGTTATCAATACTGTCATCACTATAACCATCAAAATTGTGCATTTTTCTGGAGTACAATTACATATTTTCATAATCTCAAACAGGCTCTTAAAATTTTACAAAGGGTTGTTAATCTGGAGGGGAAAAACAACTTTTAAACAAATATAATATACAAATTATGTGTTAGATTATCACCACCTACTGTCTCTTTTAAAAATTACCACAATCTTCAAATTGAGAATGGGAGTATCAGTGCTACAATCTCTTGATCAAAATATTTTAGAATATTTATATAGTTTACTTTGCTTAAAATCTTTAGTGATAGAAAACATTTTTTTGCCTGTAGAGTCCAGTTATTTATTACAATGACTATACTCCAGACACACGATGATGTTAATATGCTGAATCAATTAGTGAATATACAGAGGTTTAAGTCACTGGAGAAAATTTAAAAATTGCTTTTCTGCATTATATCAGGTGTGTCTGGAATGTTTTTTATCATGTCTCAGAGAAAGAAATGTCTCCTTTATCCTCCAAGAAGACCATTATCCCCTCTATGAATAATTTATTTACTTTAATTTGCCCCATATATCTAATGTCCCCAAACATCAACATTTCACTCTTCACTACCAGCTACTTTTCCCTTTGAGGCATTTCACTTATGCAAAATGTGAATTTTGTTTGTTTCTCATGTAATGTAATTTCACTGAAATTCACAAATATTTTCAAAACATACAGGAAAACTACTTTTATCAAACATAAATCATTTCTTATTATAGACATTTAAAATTGGTAAATAGCTAGTCTCCAAAGTATAAATAGCAAGATACTATTGTGAGTACCACAAATTATGAAGAAAGGAAGGGAAAGACATTGAGGGTAGATGGGAGTGGACTTTGATAGTAATTTTAAGTAGTGAGGTAACTTAAGACCAAAAAATGTAGTTTTGGAAGATTTCTGTAGTCCCCCAAATATTTAATTTAATTTTTTTCTTTTTCTTTCTGGGTTTCCCTATCATCTTTCTTTTTTTATTATTTTAAAAATTTTTTATTAGAGTATAGTTGACCCCAAATTATTTTAAATCTTCTCAATGAAGGGAGAGATTTTTAAATGGGTGAAAAATGGACAAGTATCTATTAGGAGGCAGTTTGCTTCTGACAGAAATCCAAGCTTTTGAAGTTCAGCAGAACTAAATACACATATTTTGTCAATTTTCCCTATTGTTTGCCAACTGACTCTTAAAGCAGTACAAAGACAGCTACTGTGTAGGGAGAATCTAACAGTCACCCCCTCAACACAGACATGTGAGTACCCACTGTGGTCAGAGGAGCATTGCCATGGAAAGGAAAAGGCAATGATCCTTCTAGTTAAATTCTAAGTTTGGTTCAGTTAAAGTAGAATGCAAGAAACTTTTTTTTTTTTTTGGTCCAGCAGCAGCTGTGTCAGAATAGGAACAGATGAGAGTCATAGATATAGATTCGGGACAGTGAGAGGAATTAGTGTGATTAAAAGCTTTTGTACCTATTATGCTTAGATGCATAAAATGCTCTGAAGTTTCTAGCACTGAAGAAAAGCCAGCATACAGCAAAAGCAGGGAAACACATGTAACAGCACAGTCAGGGCAGTTTCAGAATAATATTTATCTTACCTGGAAGATCACCAGGTCAAAAATGAGTTATTCAGTGCAATAAGAGTGGATTAAAGACAACTAATAAGTTACTCTATTGTATCCTTTGTCCTTATTATTAACCTTTTTGCTTTTATCCAGGGTTAATGACACATAATACAGACAATTAGTTACCTAGGTCGATAACTACTCTGTTTAATATTATTCACTTAAATTTTAAGTTAAACTATGTTTTATTTTGTTTTTGTTTTTCAAAAACCCAAAGATGGGAAGAGTTGAACTTCAATTTTATGAACTACCTCATGGTTCAATGTAGCATGCAATTAGCAGATAAATAAGCAGTATCAAGGGTATATATTACTACATTTTAGCCATATCTAAATTGTTATAAACACTCATGAGAATGTTTTTAGTTTGACTTCCCCCTCTATACAATTTGAAGCACAGAGTCCACTTTGTATTTGTAAAATAATATTGTATAAATCTATAGATTTAAATCAATTTATTGAATACTATGCTACATGTATTAGTTTACTAGGGCTGCTGTAACAAAAACCACACCCTGGGTGGCTTAAACAACTTAGAGTCAGAGATCAAGGTGTCAGCAGGGTTGCTTCCTTCTGTGGTCTGTGAGGGAGAATGTGTATCTCTCTCTTAGCTTTTAGTAACCTCTGGCTTGCAGATGGCACTGCCCTTTTTATAAGGTTGGCAGTCATACTGGATTAGAGTCCATCCTAAGAACCTCATCTTAACTAGATCATCTGTAATGACTGTATTTCCAAATAAGGTCACATTCACAAATACTGAGAACTAGAACTTTTAAATCTTTTGAGGGACACATTTCAATAACAATAACTTTTGCCATTTATTGATTTCAATTACTTAAATTTTGTGTTTTGAGTTACTGGGAAAAACCCTATCTGGAATGCTAATATGAGTAATTTGGAAATCATTCCTGAATATTTCTTTTCAGAGATATGTTTCCCACAGGTCAAAATAAAATTTTAAATGTCCAAGTAAATGCTACGGGGCTTGCAAGTATAGTAAGGCATTCTCTGTATTTCAAATGCACAGTGTACTGAGTGGGATTAAGTTTAAATACATAAATATATAAATGACAAGAGCTAGAACAACTCAAAGACAATAAAAGATTATGCTTGATTAATTGCTAACTAAATGTTACAGACATCAGCTATAAGAGGAGAATATAATTCCTTTTAGCTAGGTTGAACAGTTAACTTGATAGGATTTAAATTAGAAGGTAAAGACAGGATATATTTTAGAAAGGCAAATAAAAGTAGAAAAATAAATTAATGAGTAAAATGTTAGATACGAGAAAACAGAAGTTGAATTCAGAGGATGAAAGGCTGCTCAACTTGTTAAAAGTGCATTTCTGTACATATAAGGTACACTGAGAAGTGACTGGAAATGCAGGTCAAGTGAAAAATGAATCTCAATGCCAGAGAGAAGAGTTAGGTGGATGAAGAAATAGAAAGTGTTGTGACTCCTAAGAGGTAAGTTCAAATCTGTCTTTTGACATTTATGAGTTATGAAGCCTTGAAAAAGTTACTTATAATTCTAAGCCTTTGTTTATTTGTTGAAAATAAATGAATAAATAAAAGGCTTGGATAGCCAGCAAGTTTGGTTGGGGTTGGGGTGCTGTTCCTTGGAGCATTAAATGTGATTCAAATAATAATCTAATATTTAAGGTCATGATGGCAATCTTTCTTTCTGTAATTAGCTAAGTTCCATCCTGCCTCAGGGTCTTTGCCCATGCTATTCTCTCTGCCTCTGTTGATATTGCCCCAGTTCTTTGCACAATTGGCTCTGTTGCATTTTTTCCACGCTCAGCTTAAATATTACCTTCTCAGAGAGTTGTATCCTGATTACTCTCCTCTCTTTTCACTCGTTAATGTAATCTCAGTTGGTTTTCTCTATAGCACAGATCAAAATTAATAATTGTTTATCTATTCATTAATTCTTTGCTGTATCTTCCACTAAACTAAGATTTATGAAATCATGGACCATACTGCTTGCATTCACCATTTTTACTTCAGCATCAACAACACTAGATGAAACAGATACCAGACATGTAAATATTGGCTAAATGAAGGCATTTAAGTTTTTTATAATTTTACTATTAATATTGTTTTGTAGATAATAAAAAACTGATTTTTTTGAGGTGCAGAAAGCAGGGTGGAACTCAACAAATAAGCTATATGTGCCTCATACTGTGCAAACAGACTTTATATCAATAAACTCATTATTCTAACTCCAACCTTGCAGAGATACAGACATCCATAGAAAAACACATCATGAACCATACAGGCAATTCGTATTCACAGTCATGGAGGGAGTAAACTTTGGTCACCAAGCAGCTCCTGGCATGTGTTCCATATGGTATCAGGGCACTCACATAAGCTCTCAAGGTTCATAGACATACAACCTCACAATAACGGTGTTAATCAAGGTCCTCCAGAGAAACAGAACTTATGTAGATAGGTGATGATAGATGATAGATAGATAGATAGATAGATAGATAGATAGATAGATAGGTAGATAGATAGATTTTAAAGAATTGTCTCATGTGATTGTAGGTTTGGCAAATCCAAAATCTGATGGGGATATCTAACAGACTAGAGACTCAGGAAAAAGTCCAATGGCAGTCTACTGGAAGAATTCCCTTCTGCGTGAGGGAGGGCATCTTTTATTCTTTTCAGGCCTTCAACTAATTAGATGATATCCACCACATTACAGAAGACAATATACTTTACTCAAAGTCCACTGATTTATGTGTAAATCTCATCCAAAAACACCCTCATAGAAACATCCGGAATGATATTTTACCAAATATCTGGGTACCGTGGCCCAGCCAAGTTGACACATAAAATTAACCATCACAATCAAAATCACAGAATCATATAGACTGAGTCAGCAGAGCCAGCATACATAGAGGGAAATAAGACTTAAGGGAGATTTTCTTTTCTTTTTTAAGATGGAGAAGGTTAGCACCATGTCGTCTGCCAATTTCTCTATAAAATATATATTATGATCTGAAGTAGCAAATACTTGAGGGATTCTAAGATAGCCCCTTGAAAAGATGAGAGACAGAACAAATGCATCCCAAGTAAGGAGCGAAAGATAATCACTAAATTGATATTTTGTCATGGAAAACACACAATCTGTCTCTCCCACTGGAATACAGAGACTTCGTACTTTACCATTTTCTCAGAATCTAGTGCAACGCCTGGTGTGTGCAAAGTTTTAAAACAAAACAAAACAAACTAAAAAACATACTACTGTACTAACAGGGAATGATAAAAGAATGTGTTGAAAGATAGTGAGACTGTCTCACTAAGGTAATACAATATAATATAATATAAAGAATTTGTAATACAAATAATTTATAATACAAAGAATTAATATAAATCAGTCTAATAACACATGTGCATAGACCAATCAATGCATCAAAGCAGAAATTCAAGACACTCCTAATAATACAGAAATATTGAATAAATAATTCAAATCAATGAAAAATAGTTTATTCAAAATGGGTGTTAAAATATTTTAAATACAATTCATAAGAACCATAATAAAGGGTAAGCAATAAACAGCGAATCATCATAATAATAATAGGAACTGCAATAAATTTGAGGTTGTAAGTGTTCAAGACATTCTGGTAGGAATTTTACAAACATTATCCATTTGTTTCTTTCAGTGCATTAATACTACTTGGTTGTTAAGACAGAGTGCTGGGCCTCACTCTAGGATTCTGACTCATAGGTTTGGGGCAGGCTCAATATTTTTCATTTTTAACAAGGGGGCCCATTTGAGAATTACCAGTCTATATAAGTTGTGATAATATTTTCTTTTAAAAAGCTGCTTTAAGATAAATTTAAGACCCCACGTTGCTTTCTTCCATAAATTATGCTTAGTTTCAAGACATTAATAAAAATTCTCAACATGTTTTATCCTATTTGATATTACCCAGGATTGTAAAACAGTCATCATTGTAAGTACTTTACATATGAAATACGTATTTGATTAATTTGACTCTACTGTTTTAAAATTGATTACACAAATCTATCATTGACTTTTAGCTTAATAATATTATCAAAAGATTTATATTCCTGGTTGATAATGTACTCTACGCATGATACTATATTTTATTTATTATTCTTTGAGTTAATTCTAAAAGCTGGTATCATTCCTTCTGAGCATTAACCACCATCACCCCCCACCCTGCCCCAAACATACTAAGGAGCAGAAGGATTATTATAGCTTACCTTTTGTTCAAACATCTTTATTCCTTTGTATGTTGAACACATGTATCTAGTAGTACTAGTTACTTGATTGATTAACTATCCTATACCATCACTTGAATTTCTTTGGTGGCTAAAAAAAGGCTTTTTTTGGAGACACTGAAAGTTATGCATAATAATTTGAATCCAGTATTTAAAAACTAAATTTATTTTATTATATCATCCAAATAAACTAAGACAACATTTTCTAGGACTTATAATCTGAAAAATTGCTGACAGAAGGGATTATAAAATATTTGAAATTATTTTCTGAATAAATGAGCCTAAGTTTTGCTTCTTTTCCTCCTTAAAACTGTTACTTAAAAATAAATTTACAGTTATTTAGTGATAATTAGATGCCTATCATTTATACTTTTTCTATCAGAAAAATATTAGCAATATTTAGTGTATATGACTTCAAATTTGACAACATTCTAGATGTACAGTTCAAGATATCCTGGAATTCAATATGTTTGTTTTTGAGTGAATGAAAGAGAAACGTAGCAATGGCATTTATGAATTAAAATAAACAATTTTCGTGTAACAGCTTAACTCCACATCCACACACAAACTTTCTGGACACAGATCTCCACATTGTGACTTGACTCAGTTAGCACCTTAAGTTCATAGAAGCATCCTGTCAATAATTCTAGATCCCTTTTCAACTATTTTTCACTTCATTTAGGCAAATATTGTTAAGGAGTAACAGCATTACTTGGGAATAACATTCTCAGATTTCTCAATTGTGCCCATATGTGTTATTTAAGTCTTTAAAATGGCTTAGAAGGGCTTTCATTTCTATAAGAACTAGTAATATGAAATGTTTATGTATAAAATAATATCAAGAAAATTTATATCAGCTTGGTGTTAAACAAAAGTTAATAAAATTAAAAGAATTAGTTTTTACAGAGTACTCACAGGGCAAAAGTTGTTTGGATTCTGTTTTGCTTTTAGAAATCTCTGGCATTTTTTTAAAATTTAAACTTAATTGCAATTTAATTTTAAATTAATAAAAGTTTGTCATGTTTTAAACAATACTCTTTCTTTATATTATCTACTATCATTTCATTTGAATGAGTTCTCTGAGCTGTTAATATTTTTTAAAATTGTTATGACCTTATTATATATATTGGATTAAACTTCTTCTGGCTTTTTGATTTTAGTTAATTTGAATTAAGCTTCCTATTATGACAGCACTTTACTTTGAAGTGAGATTTTTTAATGTCAAGAAGGAAAATCACCTCCCATTTGGCTGACAATTTATTAAAGCAAGAGGTCTCAGGAGATTAGAACACATAATATTGTAAGACATAATGTCAGAGGGCTTGTCATTACAAAATAAACAATTTAATATGGATCAGAATGCATTTTGAGCCTCTCTTTTAAAAAGTCAGAAAAAGCCCTCAAAAATAATTTCAGTATTAATATGAATATTTTTATACTCTTTTCTGTGAAAAAAATCAG
Organism: Neophocaena asiaeorientalis asiaeorientalis; assembly: GCF_003031525.2. Classification (NCBI taxonomy): domain Eukaryota; kingdom Metazoa; phylum Chordata; class Mammalia; order Artiodactyla; family Phocoenidae; genus Neophocaena; species Neophocaena asiaeorientalis. Next base: position 3,561,250 of record NW_020175390.1, on the reverse strand, counting down.
TTTTTTAAAAACTTTCAAATATGCATGCATTAAAGCCTACTCGGGTAAATAAAAATTGGCCATATTTGTACTGTTAAAAAGAAGTAAAGTGGAGAAACATCAATCGTGTGATATATGTCACATTTCTTTTCCACTCCAGAATTTTAATTGTCCCCCACCTGTTCCTACTGCTAGTATTACACTCAGAATTTTGTCATAGTTGATTACCAACTATCTCATATGTTAGTAGAATAAGTTGTATATGATGATTATCATAATCTGATTTGTTTTATGATACTCAAGTAGCAAGTTGAGAACCTAAGCTGAAGTGTAATTTGAATTTGAATGTAGAAATGATTGAATTCCATAGGCAAGTATTGGGCTATTATGTTGTAGCAGAACCTTCACTGTTAGGCTTGGTAAACCAAAAATACCAATGAAAGTTTAATCTTAAAGCATAGATATAAGGAGATGTCACCTGTGTCTTACTAGCAAAAGGGGTAAGTTGCGGGGGAGCATAAAAGAAACAAAGAGATACTACTTGGTCTCTAGCGTTTATGTTGCTACAATTTAATGTTAGTCAATAAATTGTACCTCAGTTTTCTTATATGTAGAATTGAAACTTGAAATTGTATATAGTTATTAATACATTATTTAAAACAAGTTTTAAAAGGGTTCTATAATTTAGTTGTTGCTATATGAGTTATCCAATAAAAATTGGTTTAACTTAAAAGTATATTTCTGAATATATTGATCAATAATAAACAATTTCACTTTTTTACCTGATTTTATTCAAAAAGGAAGTAGTATTTACATGCAGGTATTTACCTTTTTTCCAGAGACATTCTTGCTCTCTTTTTTCTTCACTTCGTAACATCTACACCAAGGACAATATAAGCATTTAATTCAGTGCTACGGAAAGGGTAAATTTATATTAATTTAGTAACTATTATGTGTCAAATTAGATGTTATTTTTATTAAAACAAGTATCTCTTTTATTAAAACAAGTATCTCCCACCATATATATGTAAATATGAAAATATTAGAAGGAAGTACATTGCCTAGCATTATGTCACTGGTCATTGCTAAAGCTTAAGTTTATATTCTAGACTATTTAATTACAATGTCCATGCGTTCTCTATTTCCGTGCTAACTTTCAATCCAAGTGATTGGGGTGGAGATCTTAAGTAACCTGAACATTTATCAAAATAATGAAGAAATTCTCAAGTATTATGTTTTATTTGTCAATGAGAAGTGTCCCCTTAGAGAGTTTCTTTACATATCTTAAAATATTTGACCCCAGAAGCTATGTCTTGAGGGTAATATGCCCATAAGCCTCTGATTATCAGAGAATAGATCATTGATACTTTCAGTAATTATACACCATTTTAAGTTATAAATTAAGACCTTAATAAAATGCTGTAATCAATTCTGTAATATTGGTGATTACTACAACTCAAACCAACTGTGATTTCAAATGCATAATCTACACCCTACACTAGTGTATTTAGACTGCATCTGTTCATTAATTACTCAATTATCACTTCATTTATGTATTCATCTGGATGTAGTATTGAACTGGAACATCACAGACCAGCATATAACGAATCAGATATATTCATTCAGTCACTGAACAGACGCCATAAAAATATCAGTTATTTTAGTATATTATTAACATATACTAGAAAATTACAGTAAAGTAGTTTTCATTATGAAATATATGGAAAGCAAATTGCAAATTTAATTTCTATACACATTGGCATAACTGAGAGATGCCATCTTCTCTAACAGTCAAAATATAATGGAATTTAGTAAATTCACTTAGCAAAATAAGTCAATAGAATTTAACAAAAATGCAGTTGTCCAGATCCAATGAGATAAAACACATAGAAGTTCATTATAAATTTTGAGTTGGGCTTCCCTGGTGGCGCAGTGGTTGAGAGTCCGCCTGCCGGTGCAGGGGACGCGGGTTCGTGCCCCGGTCTGGGAAGATCCCACATGCACAGAGCGGCTGGGCCCGTGAGCCGTGGCCGCTAAGCCTGGGCGTCCGGAGCCTGTGCTCCGCAACGGGAGAGGCCACAACAGTGAGAGGCCTGCATACCGCAGAAAAAAAAAAAAAAAAAAAAAAAATTTTGAGTAGCTGTAGAAACTAAAACAGTAATTTCCACATCTTTGAAAGTGTTATGTACAAAAAGTTCAAAAATTTTTCGCTATACTCAGTAGGATTATAGTCAAAATGCCAACTTAATTAAATGAAGAGCAACTGTAATTATGAAGTTAGGACTCTGATTGTATGTGATGGTTCATTTAATGTGTCAACTTGACTTGGGCCAAGGAGTACCCAGATATTTGGTTAGATATTATTCTGGGTGTGTCTATTAAGGTGTTTCTGATGAGACTAACATTTGAATCAGTAAACTGAGCAGAGCAGATTGCTCTCCCTAATGTGGGTAGGCTTCATTCAGCTGAAGGCCTGAATAGAACAAAAAGGCTGACCCTCCCTCAAGTAACGGAAAATTTTTCCTGCCTTTGTACTCAAACTGAAACATCAGCTCTTCCTGGGCCTGGAGCCTCCTGGCCTTCAGACTAGAAATACACCTTTAGATCTCCTGGTTCTCAAGCTTTCAGACTCAGACCGGAATTGCACCATCCACTCCCCTGGGTCTTCAGCTTACTAATTCACCCTGCAGTTCTTGGGACTCGTCATCCTCCACAATTGCATGAGCCAATTCCTTATATACATCCTGTCAGTTCTTTTCCTTTAAAGAATGCCTACTACTAATATACTATAAATATCATTCGTATAAAGGATGAGGGCTGCTCCTCAATAAACTTTTATTTTCCCAGGTCCTCACAGATTGCCTAGTAAATGAATGCTTGTTGAATTAGAATTTCTCTGCATGATCCATGGAGGCTTCTAAGAAACTCACCTCTATTTTATCTTCACAGTCTTTAATTTGGCAATATACTGGCATTCAAGCTGTTAGCCTAGAAAGGTACTATGGTGAGTGGAAATTTGTTTATTCACTAATGTGGTGTATATTTAAGCTTAGATGCCATGTTGTTACTGAAACACTTTGACACTGAGGAGATGCTCTGAACAAGAAAAATAAGTCCCTAACATATCCAACTCTGCAGTATGGCTGGGCATTATGAGAGATTTTGATGCTTCCACAAGACCTGACATACTTACTTCCCCAGACATTATCATCCACAATTGTTTGGATTAAGAATACAGTAGTTTAAATTTCCTTCCATAACAAAACATGGAGCTCCTTGATCTATTTATTGTAATTGAGATAATTTTCTTCACTACTCTATGGAATAAGTAAATCTTATTTGATTAATCTTGACTTACTTGGTGAAGGGCTTTTCATCAATAACATTTTTGAATGACTTTTAAACTATGGTCATGATTAAAACATCCAAAATATTTCACATTAAATACCAAAAGCATTCAGGAGATTGAAATGGCAAAAGCAATTTATAAGTATAAAGAGTAGGCATTACTTTTAAAAACATTACTAGAGAATAACTATTAAAAATAAGAAATTTGATTTTACAGAAGAGAAAGCTAATGTGTTAAAATGGGAGTGTGTGTTCTGTGAAATTTTATTTATGATATTTTCCTGAAACTGGAGAGAAATAAAATTTAAGTGCTGATAGAATCCAGTAATGAGGAATATCTTGAAAACATTAGTGATAGAAGGCATAACTGATTGAAAAATGTCACTAGGGAGCACAGAAATGAATGGAATACAGTGAACATACAGAGGCTTATTTCTAGCCCCTAAGAAGACATCTCTTCCATCACAGTTGTTGGCAAAAGCAAAGGAATATGAGATAGATATTCAGTTGTCAATTAAGCTTCAGCACTATCAACTTTTGCAACTCTCTCTGATATCGTAAGGACTGGAAACCTGAGAACAATTTTTCTCAGAATTCTTACCAATACAGATTCCACCATCAAGAGGCATTTGCACAATACCTAGAAACTGGAAGCTATAATTGACTTCCAGCAGAATAGGAATACCATGAACAGAAAGAAGAAATAAAATTTTGCCCTCATTCTGGGAATTCTCTTGAGAATAATCCACTTTAGTGCTATTAGTGACTGCGAAAATTGTTGGGAGGCTTCCTCATTTTCTGAAAGCCAGAAGCATTTTTCTGTGTCCTTCCATCTACTAGGTCTTCCACAGGTTTGCCAATAGCTAATTCCCTCTATATCATCCCTTCCAGTTGAAAGACCTAGAACAGTCTGTGCTTTCTTGACTCAGCATTGACAGATAAAGAAGGAAAATGGATATAAATATAAACACATTTACAGTTATGGTGGCTGAAATCTGAAGGAGTTTCAATCTGAAATATAGGAAACAAATTTAGTGACAAAAACGGGGGTGCGGTTGGATATTCCCTTGAAGAGAATAAGAGAAGGAGTCAACTTGGCAAATATGGTGTAGCTTAGCAGCAGTAAAGACTAGGTGAACATGATAATGAATATATGGTGACCAAAATATAGGGTTTTTTTTTTCCAGTAGCAATTAATACCCCTAGAATGAAAGTACAGTTTTAAATGAAGGGAGTTAAGAAGGCCAACAGAGCAAAGGAGTCAAGAATAATAGTTGAAATGACAGACAATGGTCAGAGAAGTAGGTTTCTCTAGGGACAAGTATGGGTATTGCGAAAATAACCAAATGAGTGTGTGGGAAGAATTTAAAATTGTTTAGATGCATTTAGGGGTTTTTTAGTGGAGGAATGGTTTTTAGGTAGGAAAAAAAACCTATGATGCTGCCATACTTTTGGTGGCTGAAGTGTACCCTAGGTAATTTGATGTGGTAAAAAAGCAGGAATCTAGATTAATTACTTAGTATGGCTGTGATATTTGAGGAAGAGAGACAGATTGTTAAATGCCAACTCTTGGCAATGAGTCAGAGTGACTGGGGAATCTAAAATTACACAACAGATATAGACGTATGATTTATACTTTTCTTCAGATAATTTACAGATAAGAGGACTTTGCAGGGTAGCTTGGGGAACCTATCCATGAACAATAATGTTTGTGAAAGGGATATGTGTTTTAAGCCTTAAACAACTGATTTAGGAACATACTTCTGGAACACAACTGACTTGTTCCTGAAATATAAATGTGTTCCAATTAAATATGTTCCAATTTTCTTCTCAGTCCTTAACCTTTATTTTACTCTGTGGACCTGAAAGATTTATTAACTTATTCATATAATTTACTTTTGGGTACAGCTCAAGGAGTAGGTACTTGTTACTATAGGTAAGGATTTTAAATTTGCTTTTTAACATTAGATTTTTTCTCTTTCTTATATTTTAATAAAGGCTATTTCTGTGGCAGACTGTTTTATCTTTCTTCATTCAATGGCAATATGGTCCACGTTATTACTCTAGCCTTCTGAATTATTAACTGCAATTTGATGAACTGAAATTAAATGAATGATAGTAAACTACATATGATGAATTGCTTTATAATCTAAGCAGATGTCTGATCATAATGATTATATAAAATGTTAATGGCCAGGCTTCCCGCCACCACTGCAGTGGCGCTGTGGTTGAGAGTCCCCCTGCCGATGCAGGGGATACGGGTTCGTGCCCCAGTCCGGGAGGATCCCACATGCCACGGAGCGGCTGGGCCCGTGAGCCATGGCCGCTGAGCCTGCGCGTCTGGAGCCTGTGCTCCGCAACGGGAGAGGCCACAACAGTAAGAGGCCCGCGTATCGCAAAAAAAAAAAAAAAAAGTTAATGGCCTATTAATGACTGAAATATTATCATAAGAATGCATATAATCAGACTATAAAGATGAATATATGAGCTTTCCTTTAAATTAAACATCATTTTTTTTGGAAAATTGTTATCACAATCAAATCAATCACAATACATTTCTACAGGATTATCCAAAACTTACAAAATGACATGGCTACTTCTTCCACTATACCTTATTAAATTTATTCTTCTCTTCTGACTTGTGAAAAATTTTCATGGTATTTCTATACATACAAATTAATAGGTTTTCCAAATGTAGTAACCAGAGCATAGGTAAGTCGTTGCAACATAGTTATGCAAAAATACAGCCACATAAGTTAGAGTCTCTTTTTCATTTTTCTTACTCATCCATCCTACTCTTCACGTAGCATTCTAGTGACAGACTTGAGTAAAAGCCAGCAGTGCAGTGTGGCTCAGATCCACTATGTCATTCAGAGATCAAGTTTCCTCCCCTATACCTAAGGGCATTGTTCTAGTCTGCATGGTTGAAGCTAGGTTTTATATATATATATATATATATATATTCTGGCACACAGAAAGGACAAAAAAAGCTGAAAAGAAGGACAAGCACTTTCATTTTATGCAAATAATGAAGTAGTAAAATTCTCTTTCTTTCTCTTCCTACTGGCAAGACCAAAATCTCATGGGTGCTTCTAGTCAAGAAACACAGTTTCTGGTAATATGCACATGTATCCAGCAACATCTCTTGGGAAGAAGACAGGATTTGGGATCACCTAGCAATTTGCCACACCAAGATCCCAAGGGAGGAAAATTTGTATTTCTCAGTCATATGGATCAGACATATTCCTCTCTATGCTTTACTAGAAACACATCACTTCTATTTTTCTTTATTCTGTATTTCACCAAATTAGATAAAATGGAACTGAAGTAATAATTATTAATATAATAAAGAGTACCTAGTTTCTGTTCCACTTGTTTTTCCTACCAGCTATCTGACATTGAAGAACATCTAAACCATTTGATCTTTAATTTCCACATGTGCAAAATCAAGAAAAATTAATTCATAAAATTGTGTGATTTAATGAGAAAAAATGAACAGAGCATCTAGATACTTAATAAAACACTACTAACTTTCTTACTCCCTTTATTCTCATTAGCAAAATAATTCTTATCTAATGTGAAATCTACCTCAGAAACTTACAGGCATTTAAATAACCACAAACACTATTGAAATATAAGTACAAATTTTTCTTGAGTTTCAAGGACAAATTTTGCCTAGTGAAGAGTCAAATAACTGTGCAGGAACATGCAATGATGTAAAATTTCCCCTTGCATGCATCTAATTATTCATCCTACCATTTTTTTGTGGATTTTTCCTTTCAGATTTATTCATAAATGTCTGGAATATATCATTCCACTTTAGAGAAAAGGAATTAGAAACAGCATATGAGTCATTATGAGTGTGGTTAACCAAACAGAAGAAACAAACAAACAAAAAACAAAAAACCCAGAACCCCAAACACAATATCCATGCTCCAAGGAAAGACTTGGCCTGAAACCAAAATAATGGCACACAAATTAATTAAAATGCATAAATTAAACATGTATGCCTCTTTTTTATTTTTAAGTAACCTACAGTAAAGTTGTTTTGTGTGCCATGATATGAATTTTAGCACATGTATATATTTATTTAATCACCACAGTTCCATCAGTCCAAAAAAGCCCCCTCATGCTATCTCTTTGTAGTCACAGCCTACCTCAACCACCAGCTCCTGCTGACTACTGATTTCTTCTCTGAAACCCTAGTGTTTTCTTTTTAAAAAGTCATGTGAAAATAAATATGCAGTACATAACTTTTCGATGCTGTTCTTTTCACTCATCATAAGTTGATATTCATTTAAGTTGCTGCATGTATCATGTCTGCTTCTTTATACTATTCCATTGTGTGTCTGTACCACCATTTGCTTATCCCTTCATCTATGTGGGATATTTGGGTTATTTCCACTTTGGGGCTATTATCAGTGTATGTTTATACAAACCGTAAGCTACTTGAATCTGTAAATTTATGTATTTTGCTTAATTTGGAAAGATTTTAACTATTATTTCTTCAAACATTTTTTTTGTCTTGCACAGCGCCCTTTCACCTCTCTTTCTGAAATTCCAATGATGTGAATATTAGAAATATTTTTAATACCACCATCATCATCATCATATACTAGGGTTCTACAGAGAAACAGAAACAATAGGAAAGCAAGAGAGATTTATTTTAAGGAATTGGCTCATGAGATTATTGGGGCTAGTAAAACTGAAATCTGAAGAGCAGGCTGGTGTGCTGGAAACTCATGTAAGAGTGGATACTGCAATCTTGAGTCCCAAATCTGCAAGCTGGAAAATAAAGCAAGGTTTTTATGTTACAGTCTTGAGGCAAAATTGCTTCTTCTTCAGTAAATCCTGTCTTTGCTCTTAAGACCTTCAACTGATTGGATGAAGCCCACACACATTATGGAGGATAATCTGCTTCAAAGTCACCTGATTTAAGTGTTAATCCACCTAAAAAATGCAACATCTATACTGAT
>NW_020175390.1:3522973-3552772 GCF_003031525.2 Neophocaena asiaeorientalis asiaeorientalis | reverse complement strand
TAAGTATTAGCCTGTAATAAGTATTATAGGAAATAGAGCTTCAAAGATGATACCATATTAATACCTTTATCCATTGCTTTGTAAATGAAGAACCCAAAGGGATAATATTTCTTTGTTATAGGTGGCAATCTTTAGTTACATGTACCCATATTGGACTGGGGAAAGGAGGAAAAAGTAACTAGAGTTCAAATACATACTGTAGATCATGGTCCTTGATGAGCTTGTTTGTGAATGTTGGTGTGTGTACGTGTGAGCATTCAGAATAAAAAATGTTTGTTTTTAAACTGGAAACTTTACTTTTTTTTTTTTTTACATAGGCCACGTTATTTCTTTTTTCAAAAACTTTCTCATCTTTCTCATATTGTTCTTATTTTCTAACAACTTAATTATTTTAATGTATTTTTCTCTCTAATTGTGGTACATAGAATTAAAAAAAATTTTTCTAATTAAATTAAAATGAAATGGGAGAATTGCATTATGACTACCATTTGTTTGTGCTACTGTCACACTTACAATTTTATGGTCTGTATTTCCTTGTTGTTTGAGAAATAACTTGCCAGTCTATGAAAGTTAAATCATTTTTGGCCATATTTTTGTGTGGCAAATCAGTGATCATTCCATATTAATTATCAGTGTCTTTCCTTTCTAAGGAAGAGTGAAGCAAAGGCTATTCATTTTGTTTATTATAATCTTTTCCCTTTAGTATATAACCTGGTAATTGGAAAAATGTTCACCCCTCCCAAACTCATTTCACATGTGCTTTCCCTCATCCCTGATTAGTGATTCTCTCTCTTTTCCTCTAATGTGTGAAATCAGCTCTCCTTACTTTGGCATGGCTTGTTAAAAGGGAGAGAAACAGTACGTTCACGTTGGTTCACATGGTACGATGAGCTCCAAGTATTCTGTGAAGCAATCATTTACAGGGTAAGGCACCATGGGTCAAGTCAGGCGCAACGGTGTGGGAGAAATATTCTATGATAATCTGAAGTAAAATGATTTTTTTTCAAAATACGTTAATTGCTTGATTTTATAAGTCACTGAGGGCTATGACTAAGGCAGGGAATACATCAAAATTCAATTTTACAAAGCATATTTAATGCAAATGAAAGGTCACAATGTAAAAGTGCCTGTGGCATCCCATGGTTTTAAAACTAACTGATTCTTAGAAGCTGCTGCTTAAAATATGTAAGCTTCCATCATAAATTAGTTTTTAAAATAACCAATTATGGTAGGTATTTAACTTAAAACAAATGTATAGTATTCAATTTCAAAGTGGATTTTAGGGCAAAGAACTAGCTGATGCGTTTCTACAAAGTACACGCTTTTTTTGGGGGGTGGGGACTATGTTGTTAAAATATTTATTAAAAATCTTGACATTCTGCATTTAGATTCATTTTATACTGTATCATCATTTTAGTTTTTAAATTTTTATTGGAGTATAGTTGATTTACAATGTTCTGTTAGTTTCTGCTGTACAGCAAAGTGAATTGGTTATACATACACATGTATCTACTCTTGTTTAGATTCTTTCCCCATATAGGTCATTACAGAGTATTGAGTAGAGTTCCCTGTGCTATACAGTAGATTCCTATTAGTTACCTATTTTATATATAGTAGTGTGTATAGGTCAATCCCAATCTCCCAATTTATCCCTCCCCGCCTTTTCCCATCCCACCATTAACCATGTTTGTTTTCTGCATCTGTAACTCTATTTCTGCTTTGTAAATAAGTTAATTTGTACCATTTTTTTAGATTCCACATATATGCGATATCATATTATATTTGTCCTTCTCTGTCTGACTTATTTCACTCAGTATGACAATCTCTAGGTCCATCCATGTTGCTGCAAATGGCATTATTTTGTTCTTTTTTTAATGGCTGAGTACAAAACATTACTGTCACCCCTAGAAATTAATGTTTTTAGCACATTGGAAAATCAAGCATCTTTAAGTGTCTTTCAACAACCTGTACTATATTTTTAAAATATAAAGTGAGTTTTCATTTCTATTAAAAGTCAGTTTTGCCTAATAATTTTGGTTCAGGTATATGCTAAAAATAAAATTTTAATGTATCTTGCTGTGTCTGTGGAGTGTCCTTGTTGGGAAGGGAGATGTGTAGGTTGAAATCTATAGGGGTAAATAGGTGAATAAATAAATAATTTTTTGCATAACAGGGACAGAAAACTAAGAGCCTTGAACTTGTAAATTATTACTATTATTTCAAAGAAAATAGAAGCATAGTAGGTAAAGTTACATATTATTTAATGAAGCACAGTATGTTATTTAAAAATATGTGCAGTATGATTATGTTTATAGCACTTTATAGGTGCAGTATAAAATAGCATGAGATAATATAAAAACAACCAATTTTCAGTGAATATATCTATATAAACAGGTGAATATAAATATCTGTATTTGGGGTATAAACTCCTGAGGACAAGATTTTTATTTTTTTCTCTTTCATCCATTGCTATATCTACAACAGTAGTTCATACATTATAAACACTCAATGATTATTTTTGAGCAATTATTATTTCCTTATATCGCAACTTATTGTGAATTTTTTACTCTGTAATACACTGCTTATATAACTGACATGTACTTAGAGTGTAACTGGCAATGATATATTTAACTTTTGGTAACATGAACTCATTATTTTGGCAGTAATGCTAAAAGTCTTTATAGGTCTTTGTCAAAAATCAAAATAAATAAGTTGGGTACTAAAAATAAATTCCTCTCTCTTCACTATTGGAAACATGACTGTCATGAATGAAAGACACCAAATGTTGAAAAGAGATCATTATTTTTTCATTCATTCATTCACTCATTCATTTAAGAAACCTACTGTGGCTTATAAAATAACAAGAAATGTACTATTTCCTCAAGGGATTTACAATTTAGTGGATGATACAGACATATGAACACATAAGTGGCTGGAAATGTTAATTGTTAGCAATGTGCAGAGACACAAAAGAACCAACTAACCAAGAATTTGGACAGCAGTGTAGAGGAGGAATCAGAGAAAGAGATGAAGCTTGACCCAAGACTTAAAAATAAAACAGGAATTAACAATATTATTTCAGCCACTTCAAGATATATAGATCATAAATAAAATATATATTTTAAAATCTGAATACATATACAAATATGCATCCCCTGTACTTCCTATTAATAAAGAATATTTAAGCCACCAATCAACCCTCAAAATTATTTTAAGCATTGAACATTTTTATATATAGTTCTTAATAATTTTTCCCAGCCACAGTTCTTTTCATCATTCTAGGTAATTTTAATGTTTTTATGGAAAAACAAGCAAGCAAACAACAAAACAAACTTGCCCTTCATTCTTTTGAGCAAATTAAGAGAAGATAATTCTTCACATCCATTGTACTTCAGGTATCCATTCTGTTGATTGCCATGAACCCCAAATACTCTACCTATGAATTCTTAACTTCATTTAATCTTTGTTTGAAACCAACTATTTTCTCTAATACATTTTTATAATTATAGCTATTATTGTGTTTACCAATAACTTTTAATTCCTTAATGCCTTTACTTTCTCTCTCTTGCCTTCATTTATTTCCTTATCCAACCTGAATTACATCATGAAAAATTTTAGCCATTTTTTTTTATATTATCAACTCCCTTGTTATATGTTGAAATATAGTTTCAGGGTCAGGAAGAGAATGTAAACAGAGCAGGTGGAGAAGGGAAAAATCAAGATATAAGAGAATGGGATCCCATCATTTCACACAACAAGTGTTATGGACTAAATATTTGTATCCTCCTCCCAAATTCATATGTTGAAGTATTAACTTCCAATGTGTCTGTATTTGGAGATAGGGTCAATAAGGAAGTAATTACAATAAGAAGCCTGCACACCACAACGAAGAGTAGCCCCTGCTCTCCGCAACTAGAGAAAGCCTGTGCACGGCAACGAAGACCCAAAACAGCCAAAATAAAATAAATAAAATAAATAAATTTTTAAAAAAGAGATTAAATGGAGAAATGAGGGTAGAGTCTGATTCAAAAGGGTTAATGTCCTTATATGAAGGGACACCCGAAAGCTCTCTTTCTCTCTTTCCATGTGCACAAAGAGGTCATGTGAGTACAGAGCAAGAGGATGGCCCTCTGCAAGGCTTGGAGAGATTTTCATCAGAAACCTCCCTGCTGGATGTTGAGCTGGGATTTCTAGCCTCCAGAACAGTGACAAAATAAATGTCTGTGGTTTAAGCCACCTAGTTTATGGTATTTTGTTATGGCAGCCTGAGCCAACTAACACATCAGGCGTCAGAAGAACAACTGAGCAAGCAATTTGCAAATGGGGATGTTATGGTTGGAGAATATTCTATGAGTTTAAGATTTAGGAAAAGCCAAACTGTAAAGAATGGTTATGAGAGTGAGTGGCTGCTCACAAGGCTGCTCATGAAATCTTACCTGTTTTCTAGTTCAATCAGTCTCCCATCCATTTTGTTAGCCCACTACCAATGAATCCCTTTTATTTTATAGTGTTACGTTTTTGCTTAAAATACACTAAGTGAGCATAAAATCAGAATATGAGAAAGGAAAATCAGATTTCTTATAGCTTCCAGATTTAGTATACTTTTCAGCTGGACAGGAGGAGATGAATTCTGAAATCTTTTGTTTCTGTGAATGCCATTTCCATGTTTAGCAAACATTTCTTTTGGTATTTTTTTGTTTGTTTCTTAGATAGGCTGTTCCTACAGTCAAGTTCCCATTTGTTGCTATGGTAAAATTCACCCTGATATTCATAACGATGTTCTCGTGGTCATAGAGGCAAGCTAGCTTTTCATATAATGTATTAATTTAATTCAATATACTTGAAGATATGGACATAATATCCATTGATGCTTCCACAGTCATTAACAGAAATAACCTCACCAGATAATTTAAACATACACTTACTAACCTTATTCTTGAATTTATAATCTTAAAAAAACTATATACACATATACATATGTACTCTACAATATACATAATGTAAGAAATTCCAATGTTGACAACTCTTTGAAAACCATTCAAGTACAGACACAGGTCTATAGAAAACAATATTTTTATAGATGTCTCATAAAAAAGAGAACGTCCTCCCTTTTAAAGGTTGCTGGTGAATTTTGCTTTAAGTATTCCTGCCTCACAATACACACAAAAATTTCTGACATACTGCTGATATACATATGAAAGCTGATGGAGTGAAAGTTCTTTAAGACATGGACATAGGTATTCAACATTATTTCGAAAACACTAATATAATATTCATACTAATTTCACATGTCAAAATTAACAACTGCTGTTCTTCAAAAAAATTTATTCAGGATGAAAAATGTGAACATCTTAAGCTGATTGATCAATATTCTTTTATACTTCTTACTTCCCTATTACAATTACAGAAGACGACCATTCAGGGCTGGTCTCCTCTTTGGCATCTGAGACTGAAAAAGTGAGGTCAGATATGGTCTCTGCGTCTCAGCAAGCACATTCAGATATTCGGGAGTCAGAGATCTGAAGTGTTCATTCAGACCTATATCCCTAAATTGTATTCTCCTATTCACTCCGAATTAGAGTGTGAGTATGAGGAGGGGATGTTCTACGGAGAAGGGAATCCATGGGAAGGGTACTCAGTCATTTGCATCACCTGGTTATTATCCTTAGTTGCTTTTCTTGGAGAAGAGGGGAAAGAGATAAGAATGAGAATGAAAATCCCACCAGCCTTCCTTCCTAACGCATCCAATATGGTTATAAACCCCCAGCTTTACCTGACTTTCCTTCTCTCTCCTCCACCACAGCCCCAAACAGAGCTGATTTATAGCACTTCTGAGTCTTGGCACATTAAAAAGATCAGAAATCTCTAATGAGGCTTCCGCAAGCCATCATTTTAAGAGTATGGTTTTTCCTTTTGTATTTCTTGCCCAGATTTCCCTGCCCCTCTCTCCCCGACTCCTTTATCCCTTATATGAGTCTGAGTCACTTAACTTTTTCATAAACTCAGTGATTGGTGTTGCTTTTGTTCCAGTATATTAGCTCAGAATTTTTTTCAAAACTATCCCTTCAATTACTGAAAAAAAATTAACTTAAATCTTGGCTTGACATAATTTATCATAATATCACTGTCAAGAATTTTACTCTCAGGAAAACTAAAATAAGGTAAACAGCTATCCTTATAAACATTTCGTAGAAAAGACTTTCTATCAAACTGTGATATGTTTCAATATGTTTATTCATTTTAATTTAGTTTTAAATATACATTCTTTCTAATAAATAGCACATTCAATAAAAACATAAAAATGAAAGAAAATTAAAAACTTTAAAAAATATACATCTTAAATCACTAAAGTAACCACAAATTGTAGAGTGTAAAATACTACATATTTTTATTTTCAGGGAACATACATTATAGAGTCTATTATGGGTTAAATTGTGCCCCCCCTCAAATTTCTATGTTGAAGTCCTAACCCCCAGTACTTTAGAATATGACCTTATTTGGAAGGAGGGTTCTTACAGATATAATTAAGATTAGGTCATACTAAAGTACATAGGGCCCCTCATCCATTATGAATGTTGTCCCTATAATAAGAATGCCCTTCCCTGGTGGTGCAGTGGTTAAGAATCTGCCTGCCAATGCACGGGACATGGGTTGGAGCCCTGGTCCAGGAAGATCCCACATGCCATGGAGCAACTAAGCCCATGCACCACAGTTACTGAGGCTGTGCTCTAGAGCTCGTGAGCCACAACTACTGAGCCCATGTGCCACAACTAGTGAAGCCCACATGCCTAGAGCCTGTGCTCCGCAACAAGAGGAGCCACCGCAATGAGAAGCCCGCGTGCCACAACTAGAGAAAGCCCGCATAGCAACAAAGACCCAATGCAACCAAAAATAAAATAAATTTAAAAGAATGCCATGTGAAGAGCAGAAGACAAGCACCCAGGTACAATGTCATGCAAACATGGAGGCAGAAATGAAGGTGATGCACCTACACACCAAGGAATGCCAAAGACTGCCAGCAGACCACCAGAAGCTAGGAGAAAGGCATGGAACAGCTTCTCCCAAATTATAGTTTATATATGAAAGAAGCCCCTCAAGGCATGTGAGTAAAATGTTAATCTGTTTATATACAACAGATTTAAAGACAACTTGGAAATACATTTACTTACATATCCTGAATATTAGAGCAATACATGTACACTGAAAATAAATGAAGCATTAAAAAGCAAATAGAGGGGCTTCCCTGGTGGCGCAGTGGTTGGGAGTCCGCCTGTCGATGCAGGGGACACGGGTTCGTGCCCCGGTCCAGGAGGATCCCACATGCTGCGGAGCGGCTGGCCCCGTGAGCCATGGCCGCTGCGACTGCGCGTCTGGAGCCTGTGCTCTGCAGCAGGAGAGGCCACAACAGTGAGAAGCCCGCGTACGGCAAAAAAAAAAAAAAAAAAAAAAAGCAAATAGAGTAATAAATATCACAAATAATTCTATCATCCAATAACAATTACATGCTATTTGTAATTCAGTTTTCTCAATAACTCAATAACGTAATGAGTTACCCAAACATATCTTATATATAAACCTTTAACAGTTTATTCATACAGCACAGAGCATATATACTTGCCAAAGCTCATTATGTACAGTGTTAAAGCTGCTTTAGAAAGGCAGTACATATATGAACTCTCAATTCAAATATGAGTGTCCACCTGTAACTTCTTTGCTTTCATGATGGTAATGTTCCGTTTAGATGTCTCCAATTTTGTAAAATATAATATTTAATTATCATTAAAACAATTGGAATATTTCTTATATTTTCAATTTTTTTCATTTGTGAAGTATCTAATGAGATGCCATTTATTCTTATTATTAAATGCTTAGAATTTTTCATATATTAAAAATATATATGTATAAAACATATTTCTGTGGTTTAATTTCATTACTAATCTCATAATATTTTAAAAGAATAATGGAACTATGAATATTACAAAATTATATCTTGTATATCAATGCAATTTTCCTTGAGTTGTTAATTTGATTTAATGCATATATAGATTCATTAATATTAAACATTCCTGAAATAAACCTGAATATCCTGTACTTTTGCATCTACTCATGAAATGTACATCATACTTTGGACCCCATTTTTTTTTTAATCTCAAATACAATGGAAGGTTTAAGATGCATCAGTGACTTGTGTATTATAGTATTTAGTATTTCAAAAACGCTTAGGCAAAGTTAATTTTCTCTTTTGATAGTAATCAGAATTTTTTGCCTAGATACTTTTAGGATACTTTTTTTTTTTTTGCGGTACGCGGGCCTCTCACTGCTGTGGCCTCTCCCATTGCGGAGCACAGGCTCTGGACGCGCAGGCTGGGCCATCACTCATGGGCCCCGCCGCTCCGTGGCACGTGGGATCCTCCCGGACCGGGGCACGAACCCGCGTCCCCTGCATCAGACGCTCAACCACTGAGCCACCAGGGAAGCCCTAGGATACTTTTTTATAACAATTTGATGCTGCATTATATTGGTGTTTATCTCTTTTCACCATTTGCTTGCAGTAAAAGTGTTTCTTCAGATGTGCGTAGTACTTGTGCAACTGATGTAGTTATTGTTGTATTTGTTGTTTATTTGTTTAATATATTGTTGCCTGATATGTTACTGATATGGTATGATTTATGGAACCATATCTTGACTGATGGACATTTTCTGTATTTTAATTTTTTCCTCTGCCACAAAACATCTTCTGTGTATGGGAATCAATATCCATGTGTATAACTGTTTCCTCCAACTTTGCAATGGAATAGATCCCCAGAAGTGCAACTGTTGGATCAAAGGTATTTGTACATTCAGTATTGCTTTTCAAGAAGGTTACCATAACTAATATTTATACCTATGTGTCAAAGTATTATTCTTCCTACATACCTGACGCAAGATATTTTAATCTCTTTTAAAACTGTAAATCTGATTAGGCCAGCAAATGGCCAAATCTAATGAACCACGTATTTTTATAAGTAAATTTTGTTCCAACATGACTACACCAATTCACTTCCTATTATCTATGGCTACAACAACAGAATGGCAGAAGACATGTCAGAGAGGTCATGTGGCCCACAAAGCCTGAAATATTTATTATCTGGACCTTTACAGAAAAAGTTTACAAACTTCTTTAATTTAATGGATTACCCTAATTGATTACTATTAGTTTCCAGTAACTTTATATTTAAATGTATATTTGGCTATTTTGATTTGGTCTTTAATTCCTTACCTATATATTTTGCCAATATTTATATAATAGTAAGGGATTTTATGGTTAAATTGTAAGAGATTATCTGTAATTTGGATTGAAAATATTTTCTTAATATCGTATTTTCTATTGACTGTGCTTTTGAAATTTGTAAGTTTTAATTTCTATAAGTGGCCCATCTTTTTTTAAAAAATAGCTGCTGTTTCCTGCCTGGTTAAAATATCTCACCAATCTGAGCAAAGAGATTATACTTTAGTAAACACAAAACTTTTAATTCACTGAAAATTTAATTTTAATGGTTTATGATGGGTTATAAGTGTCCAATATTTTTTTAACATCTTTATTGGCGTACAATTGCTTTACAGTGGTGTGTTAGTTTCTGCTGTATAACAGAATCAGCTATACATATACATATATCCCCATATCTCCTCCCTCTTGCATCTCCCTCCCACCCTCCTTATCCCAACCCTCTAAGTGGTCACAAAGCACTGAGCTGATCTCACTGTGCTATGCGGCTGCTTCCCACTAGCTATCTATTTTCCCCATCTCCATGGCCTCAAGTCTATTCAATATGTCTGCGTCTTTATTCCTGTCCTGCTCTTAGTTTCTTCGGAGCCTTTGTTTTTTAGATTCCATATATATGTGTTAGTATAAGGTATTTGTTTTTCTCTTTCTGACTTACTTCACTCTGTATAACAGACTCCAGGTACATTCACCTCACTACAAATACTTCAATTTCATTTCATTTTATGGCTGAGTAATATTCCATTGTATATATGTGCCATATCTCCTTTATTCATTAATCTGTCGATGGACACTTAGGTTGCTTCCATGTCCTGGCTATTGTAAATACAGCTGCAATGAACATTGTAGTACATGACTGTTTTTGAATTACGGTTTTCTCAGGGTATATGCCCAGTAGTGGGATTGTTGGGTCGTATGGTAGTTCTGTTTTAGTTTTTTAAGAAGCATCCATACTGTTCTCCATAGTGGCTGTATCAATTTACATTCTCACCAACAGTGCAAGAGGGTTCCCTTTTCTCCACACCCTTTCCAGCATTTATTGTTTGTAGATTTTTTGACGATAGCCATTCTGACCAGTATGAGGTGATACCTCACTGTAGCTTTGATTTGCATTTCTCTAATGATTAGTGATGCTGAGCATCCCTTCATGTGTTTTTTTGGCAATCTGTATATCTTCTCTGGAGACACGTCTGTTTAAGTCTTCTGCCCATTTTTGGATTGAGTTGTTTGTTTTTTTGATATTGAGCTGCATGAGTTGATTGTATATTTTGGAGATTAATCCTTTTGTCAGTTGCCTCATTTGCAAATATTGTCTCCCATTCTGAGGGTTGTCTTTTCAACTTGCTTATGGTTTCCTTTGCTGTGCAAAAGCTTTTAAGTTTCATTAGGTCCTATTTGTTTTTATTTCCATTTCTCTAGGAGGTGGGTCAAAAAGGATCTTGCTGTGATTTATGTCAGAGTGTTCTGCCTATGTTTTCCTCTAAGAGTTTTATAGTTTCTAGACTTACATTTAGGTCCTTAATCCACTTTGAGTTTATTTTTGTGTATGGTGTTAGGGAGTGTTTTACCCCACACCATTTAGTTGCTTGTAGTAATATCTCATGATCCTTTGTATTTCTGCAGTGTCAGTTGTTACTTCTCCTTTTTCACTTTTAATTCTTTGATTTAAGTGTTCTCCCTTTTTTTTCTTGATGAGTCTGGCTAATGGTTTATCAATTTGGTTTATCTTTACAGAGAACTAGCTTTTAGTTTTATTGATCTTTGCTATCGTTTCCTTCATTTCTTTTTCATTTATTTCTGTCCTTATCTTTATGATTTCTTTCCTTCTGCTTAGTTTGGGGGTTTTTTTGTTCTTCTTTCTCTAATTGCTTTAGGTATAAGGTTAAGTTGTTTATTTGAGATGTTTCTTATTTCTTAATGTAGGCTTGTATTGCTATAAACTTCCCTCTTAGAACTGTTTCTGCTGCATCCCATAGGTTTTGCACCATCGTGTTTTAATTGTCATTTATTTCTAGATATTTTTTGATTTCCTCTTTGATTTCTTCAGTGATCTCTTGATTACTTAGTAGCCTTGTTTAGCCTTGTTTAGCCTTCATGTGTATTTTTTGCAGTTTTTTTCCTGTAATTGATATCTAGTCTCATATCAATGTCATTGGAAAAGATACCTGATAAGATTTCAATTTTCTTAAATTTACCAAGGCTTAATTTGTGACCCAAAATATGGTGTACCCTGGAGAATGTTCCATGAGCACTTTAGAAGAAAATGTATTCTGTTGTTTTTGGATGGAATGTCCTATAAATATCAATCAAACCCATCTTGTTTAATGTGTCATTTAAAGCTTGCGCATCCTTATTTATATTCCTTTTGTATGATCTGTTCATTGGTGAAAGTGGGGTGTTAAAGTCCCCTACTATTATTGTGTTATTGTCAATTTCCCCTTTTATGGCTGTTGGCACTTGCCTTATATATTGAGGTGCTCCTATGTTGGCTGCATATATATTTACAATTGTTATATCTTCTTCTTGGATTGATATTATGTACTGTCCTTTTTTCTCTCTTGTAATAGTCTTTATTTTAAAGTCTATATTGTCTGATATAAGAATTGCTATTCCATCTTTCTTTTCATTTCCATTTGCATGAAATATGTTTTCCATCCCCTCACTTTCAGTCTGTATGTCCCTACGTCTGAAGTGGGTCTCCTGTAGACAGCATATATACAGGTCTTGTTTTTGTAACCACTCAGCCAGTCTATGTCTATTGGTTGGAGCATTTAATCCATTTACATTTAAGGTAGTTATCGATATGTATGTTCCTATTACCATGTTCTTAATTGTTTTGGCTTTGTTATTGTAGGTCTTTTCCTTCTCTTGTGTTTCCTGCCTAGAGAAGTTCCTTTAGCATTTGTTGTAAACCTGGTTTGGCGGTGTGGAAGTCTCTTAGCTTTTGCTTGTCTGTAAAGGTTTTAATTTCTTTGTTGAATCTGAATGATATCCTTGCTGGGTAGAATAATCTTGGTTGTAGGTTTTTCCCTTTCATCACTTTAAATATGTCCTGCCATTCCCTTCTGCCTTACAGGTCTCCACACCCTTTCCAGCATTTATTGTTTGTAGATTTTTTGACGATAGCCATTCTGACCAGTATGAGGTGATACCTCACTGTAGCTTTGATTTGCATTTCTCTAATGATTAGTGATGCTGAGCATCCCTTCATGTGTTTTTTTGGCAATCTGTATATCTTCTCTGGAGACACGTCTGTTTAAGTCTTCTGCCCATTTTTGGATTGAGTTGTTTGTTTTTTTGATATTGAGCTGCATGAGTTGATTGTATATTTTGGAGATTAATCCTTTTGTCAGTTGCCTCATTTGCAAATATTGTCTCCCATTCTGAGGGTTGTCTTTTCAACTTGCTTATGGTTTCCTTTGCTGTGCAAAAGCTTTTAAGTTTCATTAGGTCCTATTTGTTTTTATTTCCATTTCTCTAGGAGGTGGGTCAAAAAGGATCTTGCTGTGATTTATGTCAGAGTGTTCTGCCTATGTTTTCCTCTAAGAGTTTTATAGTTTCTAGACTTACATTTAGGTCCTTAATCCACTTTGAGTTTATTTTTGTGTATGGTGTTAGGGAGTGTTTTACCCCACACCATTTAGTTGCTTGTAGTAATATCTCATGATCCTTTGTATTTCTGCAGTGTCAGTTGTTACTTCTCCTTTTTCACTTTTAATTCTTTGATTTAAGTGTTCTCCCTTTTTTTTCTTGATGAGTCTGGCTAATGGTTTATCAATTTGGTTTATCTTTACAGAGAACTAGCTTTTAGTTTTATTGATCTTTGCTATCGTTTCCTTCATTTCTTTTTCATTTATTTCTGACCTGATCTTTATGATTTCTTTCCTTCTGCTAAGTTTGGGGGTTTTTTTGTTCTTCTTTCTCTAATTGCTTTAGGTATAAGGTTAAGTTGTTTATTTGAGATGTTTCTTATTTCTTAATGTAGGCTTGTATTGCTATAAACTTCCCTCTTAGAACTGTTTCTGCTGCATCCCATAGGTTTTGCACCATCGTGTTTTAATTGTCATTTATTTCTAGATATTTTTTGATTTCCTCTTTGATTTCTTCAGTGATCTCTTGATTACTTAGTAGCCTTGTTTAGCCTTGTTTAGCCTTCATGTGTATTTTTTGCAGTTTTTTTCCTGTAATTGATATCTAGTCTCATATCAATGTCATTGGAAAAGATACCTGATAAGATTTCAATTTTCTTAAATTTACCAAGGCTTAATTTGTGACCCAAAATATGGTGTACCCTGGAGAATGTTCCATGAGCACTTTAGAAGAAAATGTATTCTGTTGTTTTTGGATGGAATGTCCTATAAATATCAATCAAACCCATCTTGTTTAATGTGTCATTTAAAGCTTGCGCATCCTTATTTATATTCCTTTTGTATGATCTGTTCATTGGTGAAAGTGGGGTGTTAAAGTCCCCTACTATTATTGTGTTATTGTCAATTTCCCCTTTTATGGCTGTTGGCACTTGCCTTATATATTGAGGTGCTCCTATGTTGGCTGCATATATATTTACAATTGTTATATCTTCTTCTTGGATTGATATTATGTACTGTCCTTTTTTCTCTCTTGTAATAGTCTTTATTTTAAAGTCTATATTGTCTGATATAAGAATTGCTATTCCATCTTTCTTTTCATTTCCATTTGCATGAAATATGTTTTCCATCCCCTCACTTTCAGTCTGTATGTCCCTACGTCTGAAGTGGGTCTCCTGTAGACAGCATATATACAGGTCTTGTTTTTGTAACCACTCAGCCAGTCTATGTCTATTGGTTGGAGCATTTAATCCATTTACATTTAAGGTAGTTATCGATATGTATGTTCCTATTACCATGTTCTTAATTGTTTTGGCTTTGTTATTGTAGGTCTTTTCCTTCTCTTGTGTTTCCTGCCTAGAGAAGTTCCTTTAGCATTTGTTGTAAACCTGGTTTGGCGGTGTGGAAGTCTCTTAGCTTTTGCTTGTCTGTAAAGGTTTTAATTTCTTTGTTGAATCTGAATGATATCCTTGCTGGGTAGAATAATCTTGGTTGTAGGTTTTTCCCTTTCATCACTTTAAATATGTCCTGCCATTCCCTTCTGCCTTACAGGGTTTCTGCTGAAAGATCAGCTGTTAACCTTATGGGGATTTTCTAGTATGTTATTTGTTGCTTCTCCCTGCTGCTTTTAATATTTTTTCTTTGTATTTAATTTTTGATAGTTTGATTAATATGTGTCTTGGCGTGTTTCTCTTTGGATTTATCCTGTATGGGACTCTTTGCACTTCCTGGACTTGATTGACTATTTCCTTTCCCATATTAGGAAAATTTTCAACTATAATCTCTTCCAATATTTTCTCAGTCCCTTTTTTTTTCTCTTCTTCTTCTGGGACCCCTATAATTCAAATGTTTATGCATTTTTTGTTGTCCCAGAGTTCTCTGAGACTGTCCCTAATTGTTTTCATTCTTTTTTCTTTATTCTGTTCTGCGGTAGTTATTTCCACTATTTTATCTTCCAGGTCACTTATCTGTTCTTCTGCCTCAATTATTCTGCTATTGATCCCTTCTAGAGTATTTTTAATTTCATTTATTGTGTTGTTCATCATTGCTTGTTTCCTCTTTTGTTCTTCTAGGTCATTGTTAAATGTTTCTTGCATTTTCTCTATTCTGTTTCCAAGATTCTGGATCATCTTTACTATCATTATCTGAATTCTTTTTCAGTAGACTGCCTATTTCCTCTTCATTTGTTTGGTCTGATGGATTTTTACTTTGCTCCTTCAACTCCTGTGTATTTCTCTGTCTTCTCATTTTGTTTAACTTACTGTGTTTGGGGTTTCCTTTTCATAGGCTGCACGTTGTTAGTTCCTGTTGTTTTTTGGTGTCTGCTGCCAGTGGGTAAGTTTGGTTCAGTGGGTTGTGTAGGCCTCCTGGTGGAGGGGACTGGTGCCTGTGTTCTCATGGATGAGGCTGTACCTTGTCTTTCTGGTGATCAGGGCCACGTCCTGTGGTGTGTTTTGGGGTGTCTGTGAACTTATTATGATTTCCGGCAGCCTCTCTGCTACTGGGTGGGTTTGTGCTCCTGTCTTGCTATTTGTTTGGCATAGGGTGTCCAGCACTGTAACTTGCTCATCCTTGAGTGGACCATGGTTTTAGCCCTGAGCTGAAGATCTCTGGGAGATCTTTCGCTGTTTGATATTACCTGGGGCTGCGAAGTCTCTGGTGGACCTATGTTGTGAACTCAGTTCTCCCACCTCAGAGCCTCAGGCCTGACACCTGGCTCAAGCACCAAGACCCTGTCAGCCACATGGCTCAGAAGAAAAGGGAGAAAAAAGAAAGAAAGAAAGAAAAATAAATAAATAAATAAAATAAGTTATTAAGATAAAAAAATATTATTAGAAGTAAAAAAAGTAATAAAAAATAAAGAAAGAAGAGAGCAACAAACCAAAAAACAAATCCACCAATGATAACAAGCACTAAAAACTATATAGAAAAAAAAAAAGGACAGACAGAGCCCTAGGACAAATGATTCTCCCACCTCAGAGCCTCAGGCCTGACACCTGGCTCAAGCACCAAGACCCTGTCAGCCACATGGCTCAGAAGAAAAGGGAGAAAAAAGAAAGAAAGAAAGAAAAATAAATAAATAAATAAAATAAGTTATTAAGATAAAAAAATATTATTAGAAGTAAAAAAAGTAATAAAAAATAAAGAAAGAAGAGAGCAACAAACCAAAAAACAAATCCACCAATGATAACAAGCACTAAAAACTATATAGAAAAAAAAAAAGGACAGACAGAGCCCTAGGACAAATGACAAAAGCAAAGTTATACAGACAAAATCACACAAAGAAGCTTTCACATACACACTCACAAAAAGAGAAAAAGGAAAAAAAATGTATATGTATATATCTATATTAAAAAAAAAGGAAGAAAGCAACCAAATTGATAAACAAACTACCAATGATAATAAAGTCTAAATACCAAACTAAGATAAACATAAAACCAGAAACAAATTAGGTGTAGAAAGCAAGTCCCAAGTCTACAGTTGCTCCCAAAGTCCACCACCTCAATTTTGCAATGATTCGTTGTCTATTCAGGTATTCCACAGATGCAGCATACATCAAGTTGATTGTGGAGATTTAATCCACTGCTCCTGAGGCTGCTGAGAGAAATTTCCCTTTCTCTTCTTTGTTCGCACAGCTCCTGGGGTTCAGGTTTGGTTTGGCCCCACCTCTGCATGTAGGTCACCTGAGTGCGTCTGTTCCCCACCCAGACAGGACAGGGTTAAAGTAGCAGCTGGTTAGGGGGCTCTGGCTCACTCAGGCTGGGGGGATGGAGGGGTATGATGCTCTGAATCCCCTCTCCTCGTGCACGCCGAAACAATGGTCTCTTGACTCTTACACAGGTCCCAACTTTTTCCCGGACTGCCTCCTGGCTAGCTGTGGCACACTAGTCCCCTTCAGGCTGTGTTCACGCAGCCAGCCCCAGTGCTCTCCCTGGGATCTGAACTCCGAAGCCTGAGCCTCAGTTCCCAACCCCCACCCACCCCAGCGGGTGAGCAGAAAAGCCTCTCAGGCTGGTGAGTGCTGGTCGGCACCAATCCTCTGTGTGGGAATCTCTCTGCTTTGCCCTCTACACCCCTGTTGGTATGCTCTCCTCTGTGGCTCCAAAGCTTTCCCCCCACCCACACCCCGTGTCCACCAGTGAAGGGGCTTCCTAGTGTGTGGAAACTTTTCCTCCTTCACAGCTCCCTCCCAGAGGTGCAGGTCCTGTCTCTATTCTTTTTTTTTTTTTTGGCGGTGCATGGGCCTATCGCTGTTGTGCCCTCTCCCATTGAGAAGCACAGGCTCCGGATGCACAGGCTCAGCGGCCGTGGCTCACGGGCCCAGCCGCTCCACGGCATGTGGGATCTTCCCGGACTGGGGCACGAACCCGTGTTCTCTGCATCGGCAGGCGGACTCTCAACCACTGCGCCACCAGGGAAGCCCTGTCCCTATTTTTTGTCTCTGTTTTTTCTTTTTTCTTTTGCCCTACCTAGGTATGTGTGGAGTTTCTTGCCTTTTGGGAGCCTGAGGTCTTCTGCCAGCATTCAGTAGGTGTTCTGTAGGAGATGTTCCACATGTAGATGTATTTTTGATGTATTTGTGGGGAGAAAGGTGAGCTCCATGTCTTACTCTTCTGCCGTCTTGAAGGTCCGAAGTGTCCAATTTTATTTCATTTGTGTTTTCATCTGTCTTTTGAAATAACAAGTTATTCATCTATTGAAATCACATATATAAAATCCCATATATGAAACTTCCTTAAAACCTTATAATACTCCATTTCATATGGTAAAAAATTACACGTAAAACCTAAACATGTTGTGTTTCAATGTTACTTCCGCTTAACACCTTAAATTTTACTGAAAAGACTATTTTTCCCTATTGAAGATTGCTTATGTTATCTAAATGTTTATATAACTTAAATACAAAGCAGCATATACTTTTCCTACATAAGTCATTTATACCATTGGTTACATAAACACTGTTTATATGAATGCAAGTGACATATTTGTTTTTATACATTACCGAATCCCAAACCCTTAGCATAATGTCTGGCATAGAATGAGTTTTTAATAGATTTACTTTCAAACACTTTTATTGTATATCTAATGTTTAAAACCTCTCAAAATAGAAAACAGTGAAACATTTTAAGCAGTGCTTAGAAATATGATATGCTATAAGAAGTTGTTGCTCATAAAACTTAATAGACTGAAAAATAAATTTCTACAAAGGAAATTAAAATAACTTCCTTTTAATCACATAAATTAAAATATCTCTTGTGAAGATAAAATAATATTAAAAGTTATCATTATAATAGCTATAAGTTTTGAGCCCATATTTTGTGCCAGATGTGTGCTAGAAGCTTCATGGGAATTACACATAAAATTATGCGCAGCTAAACACTAATTGCAAGAGGAAGGTGGGGACAGATTAGGTTATAAAAGAAAGTGGAGAAAGTGACACTTTAAATTTAGCAACTGATTAACTGTATTAAGCTGATAAAAAAACCCAAAACTCAACAGCTGGGAGACTGGTGACATTTTTCATCTTTGGCCAAGTATGTGTGGTTCCAGAAGAGACTAGAGAGTGGGAAAAAGCCTTAGGCTAGTTATTACTGCATCCACCTGTGCTTGGGAGAGCATAAAGTGTAGATTATTTATCAGTTTTTATAATCTGATGAATGATAAAACTTATAATCAAATTGGTTTTCATTGCATTCTGTGTAGTATAAATATGTATATATTAAACATTTATATGTCATAAATATGATAATTTAGAAAGTCAGAAATCTGGTTTTCATCTTAAATTTCTTATTCTAGATGACAAAAGATATAAGTGATCTTAAAAATAAATTCTAACGGAGTATGTTTGAGGCATTATTTAGAAAGCTCTGAAAAACTGACCAAATATTTAATTGTGTTTGGATATGATACGAGTCTTTTAAAGTAAAATTGGATTTTTATGAAGTCAGGATTGGTGAAACATTTCACATCGAGTCATATTAATGGTTTTAAAATTTAAATTCTAATAAGTTTCACAAATATATATATAACCACCACATCATATCAAAATTTCCCTTGTGATTTTTAGTCAGTCTCCTCCCTCCTACCCAAACTCTGTCAACCACTGATCTGAATCTGTTCCATAATACATTCAAATACAGGTTTTTGAGTGTATATACATTTTCATGTCAGGTAAACAACTAGAAATAAGATTAGAGGGTAACAGAGTAAGTGTATGTTTAATCTTTGAGAGGCTTACAAACATTTTTTCAAAGTAGAGATACTATTTCAGGTTCCTATCAGCAACATATGAGAATATCAGTTACAGTATATTTCCACCAATATTTGATATTTTCCATTTTGTTGATTTTAGCCATTCTGATAGTGTTTAGTGATATCACATTGTGGTTTTAATTCACTTACTTAATGATTACTGATGTTGACTGTCTCTTCATATGTTTATTTGCAATTGATTTCTTTAGTGAAATGTCTGTTGAAATTTTGTACCCAATTGTTATTGTTTTTTTCTTATATTGAGTGTTAAGTAAAGTGTCCTTTTTTAGAGCCTATTCTGTGGCTTGATTTTTCATTTTCTTAACAGGGTCTTTTGAAGCAATTTTATTTTTAATTTTGAAAAAGTATAATTTATCATTTTTTTCTCAAGATCTAAATGTATGAAATTTTGTACTCTTAAGCAAGGACACATAACTTACAATTATTTCAGTGGGAAAACAGAAGACCAAAAATTAGAATTTGCTGAGAGTGTCAACTTGTCACCAGGTACGACACACCAAATACATGCAAGTATGTTACTGTCTTTTGTATTGTCACAGTTATAGAATGCTTGCAGACCATGGATTTATACATATATCTACAGTATTAAACTTTAATTGTTGTTATTTTTCAGAATATTCTAAAGTTTCCAATTATAAATTCATAAGAGTTTGTGTGAATATTTTATATATCTATATTTTAAAATATATTTTACAGTATAATAAGCACAGGCTCAGGGAGTCAAAGAGCTTGAGTCTAAAACTTCAAGAGGTCATTTGCAAGACATACAGCTTTGGGAAATTTACTTAGATTTGCAGTGTCTTTATTGACTTATCTGCTAAATCAGAGGTTTGCAGATTATCAGAGATCAGAATGCTCATAGTAACCATTTTTTAAATTTTGTCCTGGTACACATAGCCCAAAGGAAATAGGTAACAGTTCCATTTATTAAGTAGTGAGTTCTATCACAGTTAAAAATATTTATGTCTTGACAACCTAATGGTCATTTAAAAAATAATCCATAAAAATTGAAAGAGAAATAACTGTTCTTAATTCTTTTATAGGTTTGCTATTACCTAGAATCAATAACTATAACAAGTATTTCCTTTTATTCAGTATATCACCTGTTCCATTACAAAAAATACGAATACTTATTAAATACTGTTCACTTTCTAAGACACAACACTCTGATTTGACACCACCGCTCTCATTTTCTGTTCTATATTGATTTTTTCATTGTACTTGCCTTTTACATAAGGCACTCTAAAAACTCAGCTTCCCAAAAATGTGTCATTGAGAGAAGAATAGTGCAATCTAATCTGAGAAGAGTAACTTCCTCCAGCTGGTAATTCATATGGTGTCTGGCAAGTCTCAAGTATTGTCCCCAAATTTAAAATACTCCCTGTGAGTTTTCTGGGTCTCTTGGGGCACTTTTTCTTCCATCAACTTGGAAACCATGGTGTTAAATGGAAATATGAAATGCCCATATCAAAGATTGAGACAGAGAAGTTTCTCTCTCTCTCTCTCTCATTCCTTCACATGTCAACCCATTTTTAAATTCTACTAGCTCTACCTTCATAATAGTTCTCATCATCTCCATTTCTGCCATCTAATAAAATCTATTCAGAAATATTAACCATTTTTCACACATCTTTACCTTACCAAGTTTTTCTCTTTACTCTACAAGACCAACATTTACTACTATTCGAATTTCTAGAAGATTAGTCCAGTGATTTGCCATAGTAGATGAGTAATAATTGAATGGTGTATGGACTGAAGTAGATGTCTAGTGACACAGGGTATGTCTAAGCTGAAGACTAAAATTCAGATGTCTGAATTTTAGACACAGAAAAAGCTTTTGACAAAAGTCAACATCCATTCATGATAAAAACTCTCATCAAAGTTGGTATAGAGGGAACATATTTCAATATAATAAAGGCCATTTATGACAAACCCACAGCTAACATCATACTCAATGGCAAAAAGCTGAAAGCTTATCCTCTAAAATCAGAAACAAGGCAAGGATTACCAGTCTTGCCACTTCTATTTAACATAGCATTAGAAGTCCTAGCCACAACAATCAGAAGAAAAGAAACAAAAGGCATCCAAACTGCAAGGGAAGTAGTAAAATTGTCTCTATTTTGCAGATGACATAATACTATATATATAAAACCTTAAAGTCTCCACCAAAAAATTAAAACTAATAAATGAATTCAGTAATGTTGCAGGATATAAGATTAATATACAGAAATCTGTTGTTTTTCTATACACCAATAATGACCTATCACAAAGAAAAAGAAAGAAACAATCCCTTTTAAAATTGCACCAAAAAGAATAAAATACCTAGGAATAAACCTAGGAATAAACTTAACCAAGGAAGAAAAGGACCTATATTCTGAAAACTATAACACAATGATGAAGGAAATTGAAGATGATACAAAGAAATAAAAAGATATCACTGGTTCATGGATTGGAAGAATTAATATTTTTAAAATGTAAATACTACCTAAAGAAATTTACAGACTTAGTGCAATCTTTATCAAAATACCCATGACAATTTTCATAGAACTAGAACTAATAATCCAAAAATTTATATGGAAGCACAAAAGACCCTGAATAGCTAAAGCAATCCTGATAAGAAAGAAAGCTGGAGGTATCATGCTCCCTAACTTCAGATTATAGTACAAAGATACATTAATCAAAACAGTATTGTACTAGCACAAAAACAGGCATATAGATCAATGGAACAGAATAAAGAGCCCAGAAATAAATCCATGCACTTATGGTCAAATAATCTATGACAAAGGAGGCAAGAATGTACAATGGGGAAGAGTCTCTTCAATAAGTGGTGCTGGAAAACTGGAAGGCTACATGTAAAAGAATGAAATTAGAACATTTTCTCACATCATATACAATAATAAACTCAAAATGATTAAAGACCTAAATGTAAGACCAGATACTATAAAACTCCTAGAGAAAAACATAGGCAGAACACTCTGTGATACAAATCATAGCAATATTTTTTTGGATCTCTCTCTTAACACAAAGGAAACAAAAGGAAAAATAAACAAATGGGGTCTAATTAAAATTAAAGTCTTTTGCACGGTAAAGGAAACCATGAACAGAATGAAAAGGGAACCTACTGAATGGGAGAAAATATTTGCAAATGATAGGACTGACATGGGGTTAATATCCAAAATAAAAAACCACCAAATACAATTCAATATCAAAAAAACAAACAACTCATTTAAAAGATGGGAAGAAGATCTGAATAGATATTTTTCCAAAGGAAACATAGAGATGGCCAACAGACACATGAAAAGATGCTCAACATCACTAATCATCAGTAAAATGCAAATAAAAACCACAATGAGACATCACCTCACACCTGTGAGAATGGCTGTCATCAGAAAGAACACAAATAACAAATGTTGGCAAGAATGTGAAGAAAGAAAAGGGAACCCTAGTACACTGCTGATGGGAATATAAATTGGTGCAGCCACTATGGAAAACAGTATGGAGGTTCCTCAAAAAAATAAAAATAGAACTACCATATGATCCAGCAATTCTACTCCTGGGAATATATTCAAAGAAAACGAAGACACTAATTTGAAAAGATACCTGTTCATAGAAGTATTATTTACAACAGCCAAGGTGTGGAAACAACCTAAATGTCCAACAAGAGATGAATGGATAAGGAATATATATATATATATGGGGATATTACTCAGCCATGAAAAAGGATGAAATATTGCCATGTGCAATAACATGGATAGAAATGAAGGGTATTATGCTTAGTGAAATTAGGCAGATAGAAAGACAAATACTGTATTTTATCACTTATATGTAGAATTTAAAAAAAGAAAGAATGAATATAACAAAACAGAAACAGACACACAGATATAGAAAACAAACTAGTGGTTACCAGTGGTGAGAGGGAAGGAGGGGCAAGATAGGGGAAGGGGATTAAAGGTACAAACAACTATGTATAAAATAAATAAGCTACAAGAATATTTTGTACAGTATAGATAATATAGCCAATATTTTATAAATACTTTAAATGAGGTATAATCTATAAAAATATTCAACCACTATGTTGTTCATCTGAAAGTAATATATTGTGAATCAATATATTTCAATAAAAATTTAGATTTAACTTTGAAAAAAAATCAGATATCTACATTCCAGTACATTGTCTATGACAATGCCAGACTATTAAACATTTTCTGAAAGCAATATTGGGAGGAGCATGACAATGAGAAGAGTGTTTTTATTCCTTCTGAGTAATAACTACACAAAGTACCTTGTCTGTGTCCATAAAAGTAGAGTAACCCTTGTTTAACTCCAATAGCAACAGCCTTATATACAACCTTATCAATCTCTTCTACCTCATTGCTGTGATATAGTAGATAACTCCCAATCCATGCTGATTAGAATGCTATACATCCTTTAAGATATAACTTATTAAAAATTTTCAAACATACAGCAAAGATGAAAGAATTTTGTAGGGAATAATTAGATATGATATATTCCAAACTGGATTCTAACATTAACATGTTGATATATTTGCTTTATCATTTGTCTATCCATGCCTTTATACATGTATTTGTCCACCTTACTTTTTGAAGCATATCAAAGTTAATTGAAGCTATCAATATGTTTACTCCTAAATATTTCCAAATGCATTTGTTAACTAGAGTTCAATAAGTGTTGATTTTTTTTTCTTTTGGTGTAAAATAGAATTTGATGAAGTACACAAATATTAAGTGTATGTTGGCTGAGTTTATATATAGATAAATACATGTATCTATGTACATGCCTTTAGGAACTTGTATTTTCTTTTAATAATTAATTAAATTGCACCCTGAAACATTTAATGTGAAATATTTTATCAGTTTTCAGTTATAAATATGTCCACTTTTATACTGTGATTCCTTCTTTGAACACTGCATTATTCTGAAGTTTTTAATATTGAAACTTATGTGTGTTTATTAATTATTTCAATTTAATTTTATTTTGATCAAAAAACAAATACTTATGCTTGCCGTTTTTTGAGCATTGTTGAGATATTCTTTACAGCCTAGCTCATGTTAAAATAGTGTGTTCCTCATATAATTGAAAATCATCCATATTTCTATGCACTGGATGTAATGATTTCTATATGTATCTTCAATCATTGTTATAAATTATATTGTTCCAATTGTCTAAATCCTTATCAATTGTTTTTCTGATCTATTACCATGAGAGAGGTGTTAAAAATCTCTCATTTTGATTGCATTTTTTTATTATCCTGTGTTTATTTATTTAACATCTTTATTGGAGTATAATTGCTTTACAGTGGTGTGTTAGTTTCTGCTTTATAACAAAGTGAATCAGCTATATGTATACATATGTCCTCATAACCCCTCCCTCTTGTATCTCCCTCCCTCCCTCCCTATCTCATCCCTCTAGGTGGTCACAAAGCACCGAGCTGATCTCGTTGTGCTATGCGGCTGCTTCCCACTAGCTATCTATTTTACATTAGGTAGTATATATAAGTCCATGCGACTCTCTCACTTTGTCCCAGCTTACCTTTCCCTCTCCCCATGTCCTCTAGTCCATTTTCCATGTCGGCATCTTTATCCCTGTCCTGCTCCTAGGTTCTTCAGAACCCTTTTTTTTTTTTTAGATTCCATATATATGTGTTAGCATACGGTATTTGTTTTTCTCTTTCTGACTTACTTCACACTCTGTATGACACACTCTAGGTCCATCCACCTCACTACAAATAAATCAATTTCATTTCTTTTTATGGCTGAGTAATATTCCTACTGTATATATGTATCACATCTTCTTTATCCATTCATCTGTCGATGGACACTTAGGTTGCTTCCATGCCCTGGCTATTGTAAATAGAGCTGCAATGAGCATTGTGATTGTGGTACATGACTCTTTGAATTATGGTTTTCTCAGGGTATATGCCCAGTAGTGGATTGCTGGGTCGTATGGTACTTCTATTTTTAGTTTTTTTAAGGAATCTCCATACTGTTCTCCACAGTGGTTGTATCAATTTACATTCCCACCAACAGTGCAAGAGGGTTCCTTTTTCTCCACACCTTCTCCAGCATTTTATTGTTTATAAATTTTTTGATGATGGCCATTCTGACAGGTGTGAGGAGATACCTCATTGTAGTTTTGATTGCATTTCTCTAATGATTAGTGATGTTGAGCATCCTTTCATGTGTTTGTTGGCAATCTGTATATCTTCTTTGGAGAAGAAGATACTTAGGTCTTCTACCCATTTTTGGATTGGATGGTTTGCTTTTATTGATATTGAACTGCTTGTAACTTTTGTAGATTAATCCTTTGTCAGTTCCTTCATTTGCAAATATTTTCTCCCATTCTGAGGGTTGTCTTTTCCTCTTATTTATGGTTTCCTTTGCTGTGCAGAAGCTTTGAAGTTTCATTAGGTCCCGTTTGTTTATTTTTGTTTCTATTTCCATTTTTCTAGGAAGTAGGTCAAAAAGGATCTTGCTGTGATTTATGTCATAGGGTGTTCTTCCTAGGTTTTCCTCTAAGAGTTTTATAGTGTCTGGCCTTACATTGAGGTCTTTAATGCATTTTGAGTTTATTTTTGTGTATGATGTTAGGGAGTGTTCTAATTTCATTGTTTTACATGTAGCTGTCCAGTTTTCCCAGCACCATTTACTGAAGAGACTGTCTTTTCTCCATTGTATATTCTTGCCTCCTTTATCAAAGATAAGGTGACCATATGTACGTGGGTTTATCTCTGGGCTTTCTATCCTGTTCCATTGAATGATATTTCTGTTTTTGTTCCCGTACCATACTGTCTTGATTACTGTAGCTTTGTAATATAGTCTGAAGTCAGGGAGCCTGATTCCTCCAGCTCCATTATTCTTTCTCAAGATTGCTTTGGTGATTCAGGGTCTTTTGTGTTTGCATACAAATTATGAAATTTTTTGTTCTGGTTCTGTGAAAAATGCCATTTTTGATAGGGATTGCATTGAATCTTTAGATTGCTTTGGGTAGTATAGTAATTTTCACAATGTTGAATCTTCCAGTCTAAGAACATGGCATATCTCTCCATCTGTTTGTATCACCTTTAATTTCGTCAGTGTCTTATAGTTTTCTGCATACAGGTCTTTTGTCTCCTTAGGTAGGTTTATTGCTAGGTAATTTATTCTTTTTGTTGCAATTGTAAATGAGAGGGTTTCCTTAATTTCTCTTTCAGATTTTTCATTATTCGTGTATAAGAATGCAAGAGATTTCTGTCCATTTATTTTGTATCCTGCTACTTTACTAAATTGACTGATTAGCTGTAGTAATTTTCTGGTAGCACCTTTAGGATTCTCTATGTATAGTATTATGTCATCTGCAAACAGTGACATCTTTACTTCTTTTTTCTAACTTGGATTCCTTTTATTTCTTTTTCTTCTCTGATTGTTGCAGCTAAAACTTTCAAAACTATGTTGAATAAAAGTGGTGAGAGTGGACCTTGTCTTGTTCCTGATCTTAGAGGAAATGGTTTCAGTTTTTCACCATTAAGAATGATGTTGGCTGTTGGTTTGTCATATAATATGGCCTTTATCATGTTGAGGCAAGTTTGCTCTATGCCTACTTTCTGGATGTTTTTTTTTTTATCATAAATGGGTGTTGAATTTGTCAAAAGCTTTCTCTGCATCTATTGAGATGATCATATGGTTTTTCTCCTTCAATTTGTTGATATGGTTTATCACATTGATTGATTTTTAACAGCTATCTTTGTAATTATGTTGAGTTTTTTTGCTTCATATATTGTTGAGTTTTATGAGCTAAATATTACATTAGGGTAGCTATAATTTTTCAGTAATTTAATATTTTATTTAATTGTAGTGATTCTCTTCATCCCTAGTGATGACATTTTATGAGATTATTTTATCTTACATTAATGCAGCTGATCCAGCATTATTTGGTTTATATTTACCTGAGGTATATGTGGGCGGGTATCTATTTATCTATCTATCTATCTATCTGCCTATCTATGTATCTTTCATCCCATGTCTTTTATATATATCATTTTGATTTGGATTTGTCTTTAGTAATTTGAAAATTAGTTAATTAAGATTTTTAGTCAGTCTCTTAGTTACCTTTCTTAAGTATCATGGTGAGTGTGTATTATCACTAATGTAATTTTAATAATTTATGCTATCTTACTTTGTACTATTATCACTCATTTTATATCTAGTTTTTCTCCTTTTCTGCCTGCCACTGGATTGATCAAGTTTTCTGTTTTCTTTTCTTTTAGTTGCCATCTATTTCTCCGAACTCTAAAGGTTTGGAATAACTACATTCTATCATTTTCTTTTTGTGCTTATCTTTTAAAAATACATGCACATTTTTTAAAGGTGAAAATTTAATTAGTATCTCGTCCCTCCAGCTGAACAATATAAGGTCCTTAAAAATCTTTAAATTTGTTAATTATGTCCTTCTAGCCTCATGATGGTGTATTACATTAATGCCAACATGTTCCACCTCCAGAATTAACATCTTTTAAAATTCCTCTATATTAAGCAATTTATTTTCTCCAAATTTTTTCTTACACTTTATTTCTTCTATCTGGATTCAGTGTTGTTTTTGTTGAAATGCCATATTTAGCCATTCCTGTAGTTCAGTTATCTTAGTGTTTATGTTTTTACTGAAAATAGTTTATTTGCATTTAAATCAAACAGGTTATCTGGGTATCAGATTGTAAGTTGGTAACATTTTGTGTAGGCACTTTAAAGAAATTATTTTATCACCTTCTGGCTTACATTTTTGTTTTTAAGAAATATCCTGTCAGCCTAGTAATCTGCATTTTATTTGAAGTTGCTTTTAAAATGGTTTTCTCTGTCCTAACTGACCTGTTGATATTCATTTATATTTACTTATCTTTCCCCAAACCAACTACATTTTCTTAGTCAGAAGACTCATGTTTTTCATTATTTCCAAGATATTTTTTTAATATTGCTTCTTCCCTACACTACCCATCTAGAGTTTTTATTATATGCTCCAAGTCTTCTATTCTTTCTTTTTAAATGATTTTGAAGCATGATAATTTGAATCATGTAATTTCCCTCCTTTAAACTCTCCCAAAGTTCCCAGTGAACATGGATTTGAAACACAGATTTCGGCTATGAATTACAAGTTACAGTCTAGCCATTGGCTTCATTGCATACCTCATATCTCATCACATCTCCTTCTCTACTTATTCTCGAGCATGGCAAACTCAGTCACACATATTTAAAATGCGAAAGGTATTACCAGAATAGTTAATTTTGGATTAAATTAATGTGTTACAACTAGAGACAACTATAGTTATTGAATAAAAGTAGTTATTTAATGGTTGATACTTAATTTGGAAGATGAATTAATTAAACAATGAACTAATCAACAGCAGAAATTACATCAAATGTCTTTTTATCTTTTTTTGGTCATGAATAGCATCTTGTGCATTGAAAGCACTCAATACTGACTCAGAGAAATTTAATTAACTTCAATGGAATAGAATTTTTAAAGAAAACTGTCTGTAGGTAGCGGCAAACATGGGTATACAAACTACTTAATCCCAAAGTTAGAAACAACATGAAAAATACTTTAAAAAGATATTAAAAAATGATGATGAGAATTTTAAAGACCACACAAGTGTAGTTAATACAGGAAAATTCATTAATCTTTGTGTGCTTTTTAATTGAAATAGATTTGACTTATAAGCATTGTGTAAGTATAAGGTATGTATCATTAAATTTTGAATTTTCCCAAAAGACTCAACTGGTAAGTCTAATATTATGAGAAAATTAAATAAAAAATCAGAATATGTCAGTCTTTGAGATGAGATAGACTTACCTTACTTTCTTTTCTATTGAAAATAATGAAACTTATATTAGCCCATAGCTCAAACTTCCCAGCATAAACTGTACTGGCAATTACCATAAAAATATAGAGTGCCTGATAAAAGTGAATCCACTGTTTGGAATAAAACTTGCCTTTTATTGAAGTCAGAGTCATCACATTTCTTCTAACCAACCTCTTTAATAATAAGAATTTCTACTTTCTCTAATGTTCTGAGAATTTTCTTTCTGAACAACATAAAGGCTTATACTACCATGTAGAAGAAAAGGTATAGGCTTCTATTGTGAATGTGCTGCAATATTCCATTTAAATAAAGTTGAATCAGCACAAGTTCTCCAGATACTAGCAATTTTATAGTTTGAATAAATGTAACAAGCTTGCCTGGGTTGATGCTCTCATCACATACAGGCTTTCTATCATGAGAGACTTTCTCAGGATCTTTGTTACAGTACATTTTGGAAAGAAACATACAATAAAGAGGTATCACCTCACACCAGTCAGAATGGCAATTATCAAAAAATCTAGAAACAATAAATGCTGGAAAGGGTGTGGTGAAAAGGGAACCCCCCTGTACTGTTGGTGGGAATGTAAATTGATACAGCCACTATGGAGAACAGTATGGAGGTTCCTTAAAAAACTAAAAATAGAAGTACCATATGACCCAGCAATCCCAATACTGGGCATATACCCTGAGAAAACCATAATTAAAAAAGAGTCATGTACCAAAATGTTCATTGCAGCTCTATTTACAGTAGCCAGGACATGGAACCAACCTAAATGTCCATCAACAATAAATGGATAAAGAAGATATATGGGGGCCTTCCCTGGTGG
>NW_020175390.1:3344768-3522961 GCF_003031525.2 Neophocaena asiaeorientalis asiaeorientalis | reverse complement strand
GAAATTGAGTTATTTGTTGTGAGGTGGATGGACGTAGAGTCTGTCATACAGAGTGAAGTAAGTCAGAAAGAGAAAAACAAATACCTTATGCTAGCAAATATATATAGAATCTAAAAAAAAAAAAGGTATTGATAAACGTAGTGGCAGGGCAGGAATAAAGATGTAGACATAGAGAATGGAATTGAGGACACGGTGGGGGGAGGGAGAAGCTGAGGTGAAGTGAGAGTAGCATCGATATATATACACTACCTAATGTGAAATAGCTAGCTACTGGGAAGCAGCAGAATAGCACAGGGAGATCAGCTTGGTGCTTTGCGATGATCTAGAGGGGTGGGATAAGGACGGTGGAAGGGAGGCTCAAGAGGGAGGGGATATGGGGATATATGTATGCACACGGCTGATTCACTTTGTTGTACAACAGAAACTAACACCACTGTGAAGCAATTATACTCCAATAAAGATGTATAAAAAAATAATGGTGAACAAGATGTCTCACACCAAAACCTATTTCTTTACTGGAAAATTTACTTGTGTCAAATCCCATGTTAGGCTAAAATGTTAATACTAGATAGAAGGCACTCTCTGTCATTTACTTTTTAATCACACTGGTAGGCAGTATTACACATGGTACCAGCTAAAACATGACTTTTTGTGTCAGAAGTTCAAAAGTTCATTAATTACATGAATTTGAGTAAGTTAATCTGTGATCAATTTTTATCTTTAAATTTAATAAAAATATTAGTACTTATTTCAAAGGATTGCTGTGGGGTTTTAAATGAGATAATATTCATAAACACTTAAAACAATGCTGGGTACAGATTAAATGCTCAGTAAATGTGAGCTTTTTTATCTTCTAACGTTTAAAAAAAATCCATGCTGTCAGTTTATTCCTGAAAGCTCATACAATTAGTACATATTACTAGAATAAAAAAATAAGGGGGAGAAAATTGAGTCATGTAACTCTTAGGGCCTTAGAGGGAACACTAAGTTTCTATTTATGTCTAAGTAGGAAAAAGCTTGTGGCAGGTTCTGTTGTTCTCATATAGAATAACCTCATTAGGAGAACTCTGATTCTGTTTATGGGGACCCCTTGGTCAGTTAAACATATATTCCAATGTTCCCCTTGTGAAATTAAATATGACCATATTGCAGAGCACTTGGCAATGGCAAGTGTTAGAAGCAGTCCTTCCTACAGCCTCATTAAAAGACTGCTTTCACTTCTCTTTACCTTCTTCCATCTTCATACCTGGAAGTATATCAGTCATATTACAACAGTGAGGCAACAAGTATTGAGACAGGCTGGGACCTGGGACCTGGGAGCCTCTGCTGCAGTGCTTGCACCTGGAAAAACATCTTCTCCAGTGACAAAATACAAAGAAACTAAAGTAGGCTAAAAATAACTGAGTGCGTGCACAGTTGGGGCAAATTATGGACAACAAGATACGAAAAGACCA
Source organism: Neophocaena asiaeorientalis asiaeorientalis (assembly GCF_003031525.2). Classification (NCBI taxonomy): domain Eukaryota; kingdom Metazoa; phylum Chordata; class Mammalia; order Artiodactyla; family Phocoenidae; genus Neophocaena; species Neophocaena asiaeorientalis. The sequence goes on along the minus strand of NW_020175390.1, from coordinate 3,521,507 downwards.
AATAGCCCAACTGCCACTATGAAATGCTGGGAGCAAAAGCAGGGGGCCCCCTGCACACACCACCACCAAAGGGGTGGGCAAAACACATTAGCCACCCCTCTGGCCCGAACCCTGGACACACCTCTACCTTCACCCCATATAAGGAACCAGCTCACCTCCACTCGGGGAGTGATTGAGTGAGCAAGGGAATGTGTTACTTGTTCTCACTCTCCACTGCTGCAGCAGAGGCCCCAATAAAGCCTTGCCTGAATTTCTGGTCTGGCCTCTTATCAATTTCTATTGCGTAAGGAGGGCAAGAACCCTGGTCAGTAACAGTATTAAGATGGAAAAAGACAATACAAATCGTGGACAAAAAATGGAATCTAAGTTCTTGTTAAGACAAGGTACCAGGGCTAAACTATCTATACCTGGACCTCATTTTATGACGGTAAAGCATGTATCTCTGTGATTAAGCCATTGTAAGAGTTCCTTTTCATTATGTACAGTTGAAAGTAATCCTAATTGACACAAAGTTGATGGATGAAGGAAATAGTAAAGATGCAAAGATACCCCATGCGGACCAAAAATGTAACCTTTTCTCTTATTAACAGTACTCTGTCATTCTTACTATCTTCCTTTGTCATTTGCAATTACTTCTATTGTTATCTCTAACACCCTAGTTGTCTCTTTTCCATCTTCTTTGCTAGTTTACCGTCTACTTGATCATTCAGGTTTATAACAGACTGTTACTGAAGTAGCCCGCAATGTATTCTGTGTCCTTGCCTCTATACTCATGGATACTTTCTTCACAGATTGTCTGGGACTGTCCATGTGACTTTCTTTAGCCAGTGAGATATTATCAAATATCATGCAAGCAGAAACTTGAAAAATGATGAGCATTGAGATCATCTCTGCTGATTTTGGAAACAAGTCCCCATGTGAAGAATCCTAAGCTAGCCTGATGAAAATGTGTGGTCTGGGAAACAGCTAGGACCAACTGTCAATCAAATGAGTAAGGCAATTTTAAAACATCTAGACCAAGACAGAGTGCTGAGTAATCTCATTTGAAACCAGCCAAAAAACTGCTTAGCTTAACTCAATCCAAATTGCTGACACAGGCAAAAGTAAACAAATAAAATTATTGCTAATTTTTAAGCTACTTAGCTTAGGGGTTGTTTATTACACAAAAATAGATGAAACAAGTTTCCTAAATGTCTTGTATGCTTTTCCAGTCCATGGTTGTGTTCTCTTTCCATCACTCCCAGATGGTATCATCAAATTATAACTATCTTTCAATCCTCTAGACGCTCACTTCCAACTCCCTTCTCAACATCCCTTCTATAAGAATGTTACCTATACAGGGACTTCAAACTAAACATATCAAATGTATATTTTTAAATCTTCCCTAGCTCCCACTTATGCCCCTGTGCTTCCTATCCCAATAACGGCATTCACTAAATGAGTGAAAAGATCAAATAAGAAATTTGTGGGTCATAACTTTCCCCTTTGTTGTTGCTTTACATATCCAAATGACCAAATCCTCTAAATTTTTCATGAAAGAGCTTTTATATCCAGTTCTCTTCAACTCCATGGCCACTACCATCCAAGCCAAAATTACATTTCTCTAACTAGAGAAAACATTTTCTACCTATCCAATACCCACAAAACGCTTATTTCCTCTTCAATCCACTCGGCAACCATAGCAAAATTAATTTTTAAATGCAGTTAAGATAAAATTATACTGCATTATATCCCCATTGCCTCTGAGTTAAAAATCAAGACATTTATATGATTTGGAAGTTTTTATGTGAAAATTTCCCTATCTATGTCCACATCTTAAATTTCTGTCATCCTCTTCTTTATTTTCTAATTTAAGCTATACTGGACTTCTTTGATTGCATTTAAGGCATCATACCTATTTCTATGTATCTTTGTGCTTATGGCATTTCATCTACAAAAAATTCCACTTTCTCTATCAAGATCTATTTTGTCTGTGTTAAACTACTCAGTTTAAACATCACTTCATTCAGGAGACTTTCAAGGATACCTCTTCCAATTCTGACCCTGTAGATAGCCATTATTTTACATTTCAAAAAGTAGTGTGATGAAAAATACTTAAAACTAGCTTTCAGAGAAGTGAACAAGAGCAAAATATAAGCAAAAACATTTGTATCTTGGCATTTGTTGATTTCCACGGTTTGAATACTCCCACTATGGTTGATTTTGAGTAACATGACATCAACTGGTCAGCAAAATTCCTAAAAAGTGGACAAATCCTGAACAGTTAACAACCTGTTCTCATGAGCTGCTACATGCCAGCTTCAGTCTAACACTTTCTGTGGACTCCTTTGTTTCTCTGACAGGATGCCCAGTGCACTGTTAATGTAATGGTCCCACGGTGTAGGGTCCATTTCTTTCCTCCTCACTGTTGTATTTTTAGTGGATGGCCCAGTGCTCAACTCACAGAATGCAACTTCTAAAAATGTATTAAGTGAAAGAAAGAAGGAATACATAAATGTTGATGCTTCCCTGACTTCCGGGGCAGCACAGAGGTATAGAGAGTGTCTGAAATTAAACATCTCCATCCTTCTGTTCTGTACTACTCACATAAGAACACTTGGGAAAGAAATTGAAACGAGTTTGTATAGGTTGAGAATGCATAGCTGGTGATTTTGATTCAAACTGTGTTGAATGATACTGTTTTAAAATTATGTATCTTGGGTACATATATATTGGTCAAAAAGAGATGGCATTAAGAAGATATTTAAAACAATTTTTAAACTACTTTATGTAAAGGCTTTGCTTGCATTAATGTTAAAACCAAGCTTTGCAGATATTCAATTGCACACCTAGTTAACTGGCAAGGAAGAAATTGGAACTAAATGATGATAGATGCATAACCCAATCTCTTTCAACTGCTCTATCATTTGTAGTCTTAAGTATTTGAAATAAAGTGGGATCTTGATTACTGTAGAAAAGTTGCTTAAACAAGCTATAATTTACTGGAGATTGACTATAGAATAGGAAGTCACCAGGAAGTTCAATGAATATAAGTACATCTTAGAAACTTTGGGAGAATAATCCCAAGAGAATCGCACATGGTCTGAGCCCACATGAAGTTGACGCTGAAATATTTAATGTCCATGCTTGCAAGTTAAATGATACAGTTTCTTAATGAACAGCAAAAATATTATTTACTAAATTACCATATTTTCATGATTCTAAGATGAGCATTGTAAGTTTTATGTCTCTGAAATTCATTTGCAATAAATAAAACAATCAAATTATAATTTTGTCTTTCCCATTACACTGTGAAGAATTCTAGGACAAGATACTGTGATTTTTATCTCTGAATCCCCCACAACAAGCTAAGTGTCACACACAGTAGGTACACATTGATTACTGCTGAATAACAGAAACATTATTTTTTTCACAGTAAATAGTTTAAAGTCAGTTAGGGTAAAGAGAATCATCGATGGACAAAGGGGTCTACAAAGTCCTTTAAATCTTGAGTCTTAAAGTATTTATTCTGTCTCTTTGAGCAGTAAGGCCAACACTATTAGAGAGCATTATAAATGAAAAATATGCAAATTTTTAAAAATAGCCCAGTTTTAATGGGGATTATAACAAAATCGAATATGAGCTTAACTTTGAATTTCTTGGCTTTTATGTTTCAACTTAAATCCAAGATACCATTTGAAACTATCTTTTGGAATGCAAATTAGCACTAATACTGCTGAGCATAGTGAAAATAAATGAAAATAATAACAGAAAAAAACTTACAAACTATACTGGATTCTATTTTAACATAATAAGTAGAGTCAGGTGGTTTTTATTAATATAATTAACTGGTTTCATACAAACACAACCCTACTTATCATTTAACTTAAAGTAATATAAATATAAGGAAGATTGTACAATATCTGGCAGGAAGAATAAATACAATAGATTCTAAACAGACAATCAGAATATCACATTTAACATTTTATATAGATGATCTTAAGAACCAATAATTTAAAATACTTTGTTTGGTGAGAAAATATTCATTGTGTTCTGAAGTAGTTTTTAAACACTTTTTCCCCTAAATTGTGTATAAATTTTAAGTTATAGAAATAAATTATTGAATATTAAGTCAATGTTTTGCATTGATATAAGAAACCATAACTGACAAATAAGATTTTTCTATTGTATGTATTAATTTCAGATAATCACAAATTTGAAAGATAACTTTAGTTTTAAATAATTATTAAATCCATTGTTAACAATGTACAGAAACCCAAACAATTATTTTTGACAACTATTTTTCATGGAATTGAACTTTCTTCTCATATGTTGCATTAGAGTCTGTCATAGTAAAAGCGTGATTTTTAAAATACAGAATTTACGTAAAGTTTTCTTTTATTTTGAACACTCTTTTGTGAACATTTTAATTCAGTGACACTGAATTCAGACATTGGGGCTATCCCCCGACATGCTTAATTTTGTTACATAGTTTTATTTTAGAAAGAAATTAAATTTGTATAAACTTCTGGTATAAAATGATAAAATGCATATTAATTGAAAAATATCATATAAGAAAAAGAGACTGAGAGAAGCAGACAGAAAGAACATCTAAAACTCTATAATTACAAATATATGGCATATACCTTCCTTAGGTTTTGATTTGTTTGCTCTCTCACTAAATATTTTCTATGATCTTATGAAGTTTAGATATCAATATTTTAACAGTTTCATATTATTCCATGTAATAAGTAAATAATGCCTATTTAATGATTTATTATTGTTGGAAATTCATATCATTAACAGGAAATTGTTACTATGCTTCCACTAATACTGTATGCTAAAACTTACATAATCAATGACCAGTGAGTAACAGTTGTTAAAATAGTCTGAAAGAGTGAGGGCAGAGGCAGTGTAGTTACACAGTGGTTAGTTCTATATTTCAGAATGTCATGGATAACTCATCACTTCTGTGACACACCTGTTTTGACTTTAGATTCCAAGAGTGACTACACTAGTTATAGACATCATATGCTGATAACTGCATCTACCAATTATACATATTTCCAGAAAAATATAAAAGAAAGGAATCTTGCTCTTTTGTCTTCCTTCAAAAGAATAACAGAACCTCTCAGAAGAACTCCAGAAGGCTTCCTTTTACACTGTATTGGAGAGATTCTCAGCAGTGACCATACCCAAAGCTTCCATGTCAAGTGAATGACTCTACAGTAACTGGTTTGCAATAATAAGATTCTATACCTGGAATAGGACAGAAGCCTAGAATCTGCAAAGAGACATTAGGAGGAGAGTGAACAAAAGTTCTGCCAAGAGTTCTGCCATGGCTGTCTGTCATTTTAGATTTTTGTGACTGTTACAACTATTTTATGTGACAAATTTTATCATAGATGGTAGTGTTGTTATAAATATTAAATATAACAAATCCACATTTACAGAAGCCAATAAAAACTGAAATATTCATATTTCACTATATAAAGTGAGAGAATTTTCTAGGAAACTAATATTTGTGAATTCTACTATGTTACACAGAATGTACCAGGCTCTTTGCTTGTAAGGTTCATACAGATCACAATAAATGACTCATTTATTGCATTAAGAATACTTTCACTAATAATAACCATAATTAATTTATTCGTGTTTATGAAGGCAGTTATCAGAAATACTTTAATATAGAAAACAGATTTAGGGCTTCCCTGATGGCACAGTGGTTAAGAATCCGCCTGCCAATGCAGGGGACACGGGTTCGAGCCCTGGTCCGGGAAGACCCCACATGCCGTGGAGCAACTAAGCCTGTGTGCCACAACTACTGAGCCTGCGCTCTAGAGCCTGTGAGCCACAACTACTGAGCCAACGTACCACAACTACTGAAGCCTGAGTGCTTAGAGCCTGTGCTCCGCAACAAGAAAAGCCACCGCAATGAGAAGCATGCACACTACAACGAAGAGTAGCCCCCGCTCGCCACAATGAGAGAAAGCCCGCGTGCAGCAGACCCAATGCAGACAAAAAAAATTTAAAAATAAAATAAGATAAATTGAAAAAAAAGAAAAAGAAGACAGATTTATAGTGAGTAAATGACTTGTGTCCTAGTTGGGATGATGTAAAGAGTGTTAGGATGCTTCAGATTATAAGACAAAAATGTGTATATATATTTTTGAGGATTGCTTATGTTTTAAAATATTAAATTTATCACACGTTTTCTGAGCAGGTCCTGAGTTCATGAGATCCTACTGTAAATTTTCTAGGTAATCACAGGAATCAGTAATAATAAACATAGTTTTATGAATTATATATGATATAAATTATATTTACATTATTTTGAAGGCAGTAAAGCAGAGCAAGTCGACTGAGGTAAGAATGTTAGTGGTAGCTTCTCAGAATAATCCACTGATGTCTTTCAGTCTTTTTGAAAGAGCACTCCGTAAAGCTAAAAGATTTACTATACATTTTATTTCAACTTTTGAACTCACTATTGAGGTGATATATTTACAAGTTAACAATTAAATTATTTGAATTATGTGGGAAAGAGTTAATTAGTGCCCAATGATATGTTTATTTTTTAAAAATCCTTACAGGCAAATTTTCTGGATTTATATTGTTTATAGACTAAAACATAAAGTAGGAAAGTAAATAGTAACCATCTTGATTTCTCTATAGTACACCAGCAAAAGAGGTTGAAACAGAAAGCATGAATATGTAATTCTTTTCATTGTCCTAAATGTGATGTTACCCTTTTACAAGCTTGTCCTGTTAAAGAAGACTGAGAAAAGTGTAGTGTGCTTGGTGATGTTCCTGGTTTTGTCTCTGGAGTTAAAAATCTGGTACAGGTTAGCCTGAGTGTAGGTTAAAACAATGTACCCGGAGAGCTGTCTAGTCAAGTCAAGCATAATATAAGTCATATTCAATTTTTAATTACTTCTTCATTAAGTTCAACAAAGTATTTAGATTGCATGTTTATGTACCTGAAAAAGTGAGTGAAAGCCAAAATGCAAAAATGCTTTTATATGTATAAATGAACAAATGGAATATTAAACAGTGAGTATAAAAATCTGAAATTAATGTACACAAACTCATGGAATTAGTGAATAAAGCTGAGAAAACAGACATTTTATAGTTATTATTTTCTGTCCTTAATAAATGAATGTTCTATCTTCACATCTAGCCAGGACATAGAACTGATATCAGACTTGTCCTTGAACTAGAATGAATTAGAAAATTAGATAACACATTAAGAAAAAAATAAAAACAAAAAAATCTGTTTTCACACATTTAGCAATTGGAAGGAAGATAATAAATGTGATATCTGAGAGAAGGGAAATAAATGAGACTAACACTATGATTTCACCCACGATTTATATCTTTGTGGGACACTTCCTGAATTGTAGCCAAGGAAGGAGGCATCCAAGCAGAGTACTTGGATCTTGTACAGTGGAGAAGAAAGATTGAAATTCCAAGAGACTGAGATAATTGAAATCTGTGGTGCAGAGTACTACAGAGGTGAAAGCTACACAGAATAAATGTTCTCTGTAATATGCATGGCACCTACTCGATTCCCTGGATAATTTTCAAGCTGTGTGTTCATAGGGTGACAACAAATAAGTGTGAGTCGTGCAACAGATTCTTATATTCCCACTAAGAACTTTAAGAACAACTAATGGGAGCTAGTAACTGAAAAATGCCCAGAACACACACAAGGATGAGAGATGCTTAATTCACAATCAGTGGAGTGGAGGCGCCTTGTTGAACACTCAGGGTATTAATTCCACCTAAAACATTAAGTCTATGAATATTTTATGAGAGCAACGTTCTATGTACCACAGCTCCTGTGAATGCAAACTAACAAATTTAAAGAAACAAACACTGAGAGGTTCAAATAATCCTTAAGTAATTTGGATTCCTGCCAAAAGAATATTAAAAAAGCTTAAAAGATAGAAAATTATCTTATTCCCCCAAATTACCAATATTAGGAATTAAAGAAGGCATTACAGATACTCTAGATATCAAAGGGATAATAAAGACCTGCAAAGAACAATTTAAATGCAATACTGACTTAAGAAATAGGAAACTTGAATACACTATAAACATTTTGAAAAATAAATTCACGATTAGAAACTTTCACAGAAAGTAAACCCCAAGGCCAGAAGGATACATTGGTGAATTCTATAAAACATTTGACAAAGAAATGGTGCAAATCCTATACAAACCTGTTTTAGAAAGAGAAGAGGAAGGAAACATTGTTTTCTTTTATGAAAACTGATGATAAATTTTCCACTAGTATAAGTAAATATCCTTAAAATTGCTTCCAGACAAATAAGATGGAAGATCAGGTCAAAAAAGTTCTCTGCTTCCCTGAAAAATTAACCACTACTAAAACTATTGAAGGTTAATGAAAGATGATGAAAAGCAGCTATTAAATTTTAGGAGAAGTTAGTTCTAGGAGTTACAAATATTAAAGCTAAATAAAATGAAGGGCTGAACATAAGAGCAAAAGGAGAGCCTAAGAGCAGAGAGGCAAACATGATTGCATCAGGTGGAATTTCTCTGAGACATGGAAGCAACCTAAATGTCCATCAACAGAGGAATGGATAAAGAAGATGTCGTACATATATACAATGGAATATTACTCAGCCATAAAAAGGAATGAAATAGTGCCATTTGCAGAGATGTCTATAGACTTAGAGACTGTCATACAGAGTGAAGTAAGTCAGAAAGAGAAAAACAAATATCGTATAATATTGCTTATATGTGGAATCTAGAAAAGTGGTACAGATGAACTTATTTGCAAAGCAGAAATAGAGACACAGATGTAGAGAACAAACTTATGGGTACCAAGGGTGTAAGGGGTGGGTGGGATGAACTGGGAGATGGGGATTGACACATATACCCTAATATGTATAAAATAGGTAACTGATGAGAAGCTACTGTATAGCACAGGGAACTCTACTCAGTGCTCTGTGGTGACCTAAATGGGAAGGAAATCTCAACAAAAGGGGAGATATGTATATGTATTCACTTTGCTGTACAGCAGGAACTAACACAACATTGTAAAGCAACTATACTCCAATAAAAATTAATTAAAAAAAAAAAAATCTCATTGGCTTAAAAGAGTGATGCTTTGCTTCTTATTCATCTAAAATCAGATCTAGGTTAGTGACCCTCAGTCTATCTTAAGTTATTCAAAACAGCACCTTGATAGTCAAAGTGGGTTCTATGAACCAGTAGCAATAACATTATTTGAGAGCTTGCTAGAAATGAATGATCTCACATGAGAGATCTCACACGATCTCATAAGTATGCTTTTTTAGAACTTGACTTGTAACCAGAACCCTGGGAGGCAGTATGAACATTATGTTTGAGAAGCACTATTTATCATTAAAGGAACATGGCCTTCCAAGTAACTGTATAAGGGTAACGATGAATTAAAGAACCCCACAAAATACTTTTAATAATCTATTCTGGAAGTGTCTTCCATCATTCTGACCCTTATCCGATTGGCCATAATACAATCAGAAGACTTCAACCTATATGCAAGGAAGGATCCAGATTAAAAAGGACAAATGGATATTTGGAAGTTTGATTGGAGCTATCACATTTATCTACCTAGCTGATTCTTTTAATGTGAAAGGAGCCTAAAGTTTATATCATACAGAATACATGGATTTTTAAAAATACTGAATTATTAAAGCTCAAGTCTACATACATAAACCAAACATTTGTCTGACTTGCCCTCCTATAATACTGATCATGCATAGGTCAGTCAAGAGCTTCATTTACCCTCTATAAAAAACATAGTTTTCCAGTCTTACTAATCATTTTCCAGGCCCAAAGTGTATTAAAAGGAGCCATTTGGAAAACTGAGCATACAGCTAAACAGAAGAACAATGACAAACGATCATAATTTGCAACTGATGACTGAAAGAGAAAGATAAGTTAAAACGAACAAAAATAATAAACCCCATAAAGATTGGTGTCATTTTGTATAAAAGCAAAAAATAAATAAATAAAAATGTTTTTGAAATATTTTGCTCCTAAACCAAAAGGACTTAGTGTTCAAGATAAAAATTATGAAATTGAAAGAGTGAAACATGTTGATTGAACATAGAATTTCCTCTTTAAAAGATTATTAATATTTGTACACAGTTTTATAAAAATACTCCAAAAAATCATTGGTATAAATGTTTAAACTAGTTTTGAAAAACACATTTTCTATTAAAGTCAGAGTTGAATATATTTTAAGAAAAATCAATTTTTCTCAAGTATTATTCACTTAAAGTGTTAACTGCAAAATGACAATTATTGTGAGTTTGTTTTCCTCCAATAAATTTTTAAAAAATGAGTTTTTCATGTCTGTATTTTAATGTGATTGAAAAGTAATCTCCTTTAAACTGCTCAATATAGTTATAATCAGTGAATGCAAGCTCTAAGTTTATACAAATACTATATTGGTACACAGCATGTTTTACTGACCACTCTCTCAATCAGCAGACAAAATAATATTAATCATGAATAAGTTTATAAGTTGCTATCTCTTTCAATTTTTTATATAAGAACAATTCTAAGTATTAATTGAAAAGGTATGATTTTACAAAACTCTTCCTTGATGATAAATAATTTATTTTACATTACCTTTAGTTTTATCAAGGCAGGATAATGAACTAAAGCAAAAAGAAAACAGGAAAATAACATTTATTAGTTAATATTCACTTTTACAAATTATGATAAACATTTACAGTAGAAAATAATCAAATTTAAAACTAAATTTTTAAATTGTGATCGGTTGCTGTTTTAAATAATTTTTATATATGAATTTGTTTTCAGATGCCTATGTTTTAAATCTGTTGAGTACATAACATTTTACATAATAGTAACTAAAGAACATTATACTCATAATTATCTAAAGTTCCTTGTATTCATAAACCCCTATTATGTGAGATTTTATTATTAACAAAATCATCACCATAATATTTATTTTAAAGAACAACAGGTTTAATAAAAATTTCTCTGCTATCAAATGTTATTTCTTTGTACAAAAATTTTATTTTACTTAGCTAATTTACCATGAGTTATGGAAGTGATGCTTTTACTACTTACAATTACTTATAAAAAGAGAGTCTCATTGGGCTTATTATTTGCACATGTGGCAGGTAAAAGAATATCTTTATAAAAGAATACAGAAAATGACTATAAAACCACTAGCATATAACACTGCAAATCTGCATGGTAATAAGCCAATTTTTGTGAAAGTGAACTCATTAATGCTAACTTTTCGCTGACTTCCAACTGATCGGAAAGCTGCCTTACAAAAATTCAAAAGGCACTTCATGAATTGTAGAAGAGATGAGGAGAAACGGAAGGAACCAACCATAACCAAGCATATTTCACTCATTTGGCTTCCAACAAACCCCGCTTATAATCTATGGCTGTGGTCTGGGGGGAAAGATGAATAAAATTGATGAGGGAGACAGAAGGGTTCCATCAGGATGACACAAAAAGCTTCTTGATGAGCAGTGCGAAGTAGTTTAGACATGAAGTGCAGCTGGGATTTGATTGTTTATTAAATTTTATTTTACCTTTCCTTGCACTTGAAAATATTCTACACATCATTTATAAAAATGTCAACTTGCCATAAGTGGGCTTTACACAGTGGAGGAGGCAATTTGAGAAACAAAATGGGCTGTGAAATAGATAAGTATACAAGAGACATAAGACTAAGGGAAAAAATAAGTTTCTCATGTTTGATGAGAGTACCTATCTAAAATAACCTTTAAAAATACTTAATAAAACTGATAATTTTTATAAGTATCCATAGTTTTATGAGCAGAAAAAGAACTTATGTAAATAAAGGTTCTGATCAAAGGGCTTATTTCTATGGCAATGATTATTGTTATTTAAGTGGTCGTAAACCTCTATGGTTCATTTTAAAAGCACATGAAAAGTCAACACATGTTGAGATGTGGATCTTAAATACACAACATTAATAATCAAAACTATCAAAACTTGATTTTTCTTTTTCAACTTATCTGGCAAATGTGATGGCAAATCATTCATCTACTACAATAACTAACAATGAATTTCCTGAAACAAGTAAATTCAGACAAGCTTAACTGTATCCCTTTATTTGTGTCCAAGTTACCACTGATTGAAAACTGAGAGAAGCAAAGCGCTTTCCAAACTGAAGATATTCTGAGTTAAGGGGATGATACTGTTTTTATTTATTGGTTATATTCTACCCACCTCAAAAATTATATGCTACAGTTAAAAAATAGGATGGCAAAGATACAAAGCAATTATTTAAGCAAAGGAAATGCCAAATTTCAAGTAATAAATTATGGCTGTATGGCAACTATTACACAATAGAAGAACTATTACAATTAAAATCAAGACCTCCAAGAAGCTATTACTATTACTGGGGGAGCCAAACATGGACAAGAACATTTCTGGGGATTAAGCTGACCAGCCAAAATTTGTTCATTGGATACCTCTCTGTTTTCTACAATACTTGACTAAGAGTGCAAAATACCTTGCCTAACAGAATGTGCAAACAGAACTGGAAACGAAAATGAGAAAAATGACTCGTGTAAACCAAAAAAGTCTATTTGAATGTCAGTTTATTCCTTTTAGATCCAATAGTATCTCACATATCATAAAAGAGAAATTAAATTCAACAAATGTAGTTTTAATGTACCCACCATGTGCAGTTCAACTGTTAGTCATTTAAGAAAGAGAAAAGTAAATGTGATGTTTTCTATCTCCTGGTGCTATAGAATAATAGTTATCATCATAAAGATATAGTATGTACTCTAGAAGAAATTATTAATAATTAGAATTTAAATTATTACAGTCACAGAACACTTGAAGGAGCCATTATTTTTAGTGGTGCCACAAAGGTATTTTAATGGAAGAGATGGCATGTCAACTGACCATAATAGCAATTAGTCAATCAAATGTAATGGTATGGGAAAACATATAATGCTTTCAGAAAATAATGTTTCAAATTATGGTTTTTAAGGGATATCATATATACATATATATTATTTATTTTATTCATTTATTTTTTTTGGTACGCGGGCCTCTCACTGCTGTGGCCTCTCCCGTTGTGGAGTACAGGCTCTGGACGCGCAGGCTCAGCAGCCATGGTGCACGGGCCCAGCCTCTCCACGGCATCTGGGATCTGGGATCTTCCCAGACCGGGGCACGAACCCGTGTCCCCTGCATCGGCAGGCAGACTCTTAACCACTGCGCCACCAGGGAAGCCCTACATATATATTATTTTGAAGAACTTGTATGTCATACAGTAGAGTTTAAATTTTACCCTTGTGTTACTGGTAATTGACAGGATCAAATGGCCAAATGTGATTTTAGGAGATTCATTCCCTCTTAACATCTATTTGTCAATAACTAATATTAATTCTCCTTTAACAGTTGGTAGAATTTACCAATGGAGAGAGCTGGGCCTGGTATTTCCTTTCTACTGAGTTTTTGTTTAGTAATTCAATGTCTTTACTTATTATAGGCATATTAAAATTTTATATTTTTCCTTAAAACATTTTTGAAACTTTGTGTCTTTCTAGAAAATATTACATTACGTCTGAGTTGCGTATTTTGTTGACACATATTTTTCATTTTTTAATTTTTAATGTGGTAGTAGACCTGCCTCTCTCCTGATTTTAATATTATCAGCCTTCCCTTCATTTTGCTTACTTTGTTTCTTTTTTTTTTCCTCTTTTTCCAATTTCTTATGTTGGAAGGTTAGGTTATTGATTTGGTATATTTCTTCTTTTTTTTAATATAGGCATTTATAGTTATTAATTTACCTCTAAGCATTTCTGTAAGTTTACATATATTGTGGTTTTGTTTTCATTCATCTCAAACTATTTCTAATTTCCCATGAGATTTCTTCTATGATCCATTGATTACATAGTAGTCTTGTTTAACTTCCATATATTTGTGGATTGCAAATTTCCTTCTGTTTTGATTCCTAATTTCATTCCATGTGGTAAGAGAACATATTTTGTATGAGTTTTATCCTTTTAAATTGAGGCTTTTTTATAATCTAATATATGGTTTTTCATGGAGAATGTTCCATGTGCATTTTAGTAGAATGTGTATTAGGCCATTGTTGGGAGTGTTCTATAGATGGTTGGTCAGTCTAATTAGTTCATAACAGTTTTCATGTCTTCCCTTTCCATATTAATCTTCTGACTATCTGGACTTCCCTGGTGGTGCAGTGGTTAAGAATCTGCCTGCTAATGCAGGGGACATGGGTTCGAGTCCTGGTCCAGGAAGATCCCACATGCCACAGAGCAACTAAGCCCATGCACCACAACTACTGAGCCTGCGCTCTAGAGCTCGCAAGTCACAACTATTGAGCCCACGGGCCACAACTACTGAAGCCCGGGCACCTAGAGCCCATGCTCCACAACAAGAGAACTCACTGCAATGAGAAGCCCATGCACCACAACAAAGAGTAGCCCCCGCTCTCCTCAACTAGAGAAAAGCCCACTCGCAGCAACAAAGACCCAGTGCAGCCAAAAATAAATAAAAAAAAAAAATCTTCTGCCTATTTGCTTTATCCATTACTAAAAGTGAGTCATTGAATTCTTGAACTATTATTTTTAAATAGTTTCTTCTTTTACTTTTCTCTATTTTTCTTCATAAAATATGGGGGCTCTGGTGGTTTAGGTGCTTATGTCTATAATTGTTACATCTTCTTGATGGACTAAACTTTTTGATAAAATGGCCTTTGTCTTTAATAACAAATTTTGTCTGAGTATCTATTTTATGCAATATTTGTATAGCCACTTCTGCTCTCCTTTGCTTACCGAACACATTTGTGCCTTCGAATCTAGTGTTACTTGTAGACAGCATATAGTTGGATCGTGTTTTTATCCATCTGTCAATCTGTCTTTTGATTGAAGAGTTTTTTTCCTCACCTATAATGTAATTAACTGATATGCTGAAAAGGTAGGAGTTAGCCTGCCTTATTATGTTTTTCTATATGTCATTTGTCTTTTTTATTCTTCTCTCCCTCCATTACTGCCTAGCTTTGTGTCAAATACGTGTTTTCTACAATGTCATTTTTAGTCCCTTATTTTTACTTTAACTCTATTATTTGAATTATTTTATTAGCGGTTGCTCTTGGGATTACAATTAACACCTTAGCTTACAGCAATCTACTTCCAATAAGGGCAACTTAACTTCAATATTATCTCTCTTCCTTCTTTGTGTTAATATTGACATAAAATTATATATTTACACATTATAAGCCCATCAACACAAATTTTATGTATGGAGTTGTTTTTTAAATCAAATGAGAGCAGAAAAGTGTTCTCCCACAAAATACCAAAAACATGTATACTGTCTTATATTTACCAGTGCAGTTACCTTTACTAGTATTCCTTATTTCTTCAAGTGTATTTGAGTTACTCCCTAGTGTTCTTTCTCTTTAGTGTTTTTCCGAGGCAGGTCTGCTAGTGACAGATTCTCTGAGTTTTGTTTAACTGAGAATGACTTAATTTTTCATTCAATTCTTAGGATAGTTTTTCTGTATATAGATTCTTGGTTGACAGTCTTTCTTTGGGCACTTTGAATACATCAACCTATGAAGACCTATGAAGGTCTTCTGACCTTCCTAGTTACTGGTGAGAAATGCACTGCTAATCTTACTGAGGATTGCTTGTACACAGTGAGTCATTTCTCTACTGCTACTTTGAAAATACTGTCTGACTTTGATGTTTGACAATTTGATTATTATGTGTCTAGGTGTAGGTATCTTTGAATTTATCTATAATAGTCAAGTTGAATGAATAGTCATAGCATCCAACTTGGGCTAATTGAATTTCTTTGATGTGTAATGTACTCAATCAAATTTGAGAAGTTTTAGGCCATCATTTTTTTTCCAAATATTTTACTGTCCCTTAATCTCTCTCCTATCCTTGAGGGACTCCCATTTTGCATATGTTGTACATTT
Organism: Neophocaena asiaeorientalis asiaeorientalis; assembly: GCF_003031525.2. Taxonomy (NCBI): domain Eukaryota; kingdom Metazoa; phylum Chordata; class Mammalia; order Artiodactyla; family Phocoenidae; genus Neophocaena; species Neophocaena asiaeorientalis. The sequence continues at coordinate 3,505,543 of NW_020175390.1, read as the reverse complement.
GATCATGTTCTAAAAGTCTCTGAGGCTCTCTTTAGTTTTCTTTATAATATTTTTTGTTTGTTTTATGATTTATCTTGAAAGTTTACTGATTATTTACGCTGCTAGCTCAAATATACAGTTGAACCTTTCTAGTGTATTTCTATCTTTTATTGACATCTTCTATTTTCTGAGAAATTATTTTCATAGTTCCTATAGTTCTTTATACATGGGTTTCTTTAGTTCTTTGAATGCATTTAAAATAACTGATTTGAAGAGTTTGTGTAGTAAGTGCAAAATCTGGACTTCCTCATGGACAGTATCTACTAACTTTGTTCCCTGTGTATATGCACATTTCCTCATTTCTTTGCATGACTGACTTACATTTTTTGTTGTTGAAAATTTGACATTTTAAATAAAATAATGTGGCCACTCTGGAAAATAGATCTGTCTCTTTCCTTGGGATCTGTTGTTCTTGTTTCTCTGTTATTTTGTTTTTCTGCTGCTGCTCTTTACGTATTTTGTGACATTCCTAATTTTGTAAATTCTATACTCTTTGTTGCATATGCACTGAAGTCTCTGTTCAGTTTTATTAGTGGGCAGCTAATTATTAGACAAAAACTTCCTCAGCGCTTTGAACCAAGATTTAGCTGAGAGGCTCTGTGTGCATGCTGGGACATGCCTTCAAAACTCCAGCTGGCAGATTACAATTCTATCTTAAGCTTCCCTGTCTGCTTGTGTGGAGCTTCAAGGCAAGACAAAAGTGAGAAATCAGAGCCTTTTCACATCTTTACTGAGTATGCACACAGTCCTGCACATACACATGGCTTTCTAAATTTCAAGGAATATATGGGAGGTTTTGAAGCCCATTACACACAGCAATTCTGCAACTTTTCCTTTTAAGTCTTCTGGTTGTATTCTTCTTTTGTATCCGTGGTTATCACTGTCTCAGGAAACAGCAATGTTAAGCAGTTGGTATTGTTTGTTTTGAAAACAAACGTCTCACAAACAAAAAATTCATTTCCTTGCAGTAAATATAAACTCTGAATCAGTTAAAATAAACATAAAACTGCAAGTTGGGCTTTCCATGAACCTTCCACACTTGAGCCTTTTGGGGAGCTTCAAAACTGTTCTGCCCCTCCCAGTGAGTTCTAGGATGCTGGTTTTCCTGGCTACTGTTATTGCTACAAAGTTCTTGGTTTTCAAGGTTATTACAGAACTCTGATATGGAAGGGGGATAGGCAAGTAAAAATGCCATAAAATTCACTGTTCATACTCATCAGATTCAGTCATTTTTCTTAAATAAACTCCTGTAAGATTACTGCAACACTTTGGTAAATTCCACAGTTTGAAAAAGTTGATTTTTTTCTACTGTTCTCTTTGCCTTTATGGTGGAGCAGATTTTCAGAGATCCTTACCCAACTATTCCCATTATATCCACTCAACATTTCTTTTTAAGGATTTTAAGGGAGAATTTAGGCAAAAGTCTTTCTGAATTTTCCCAGCATATCAGAGGCCAGCAGGCTAACTCCCTATACAAAAAAATATCACTATGCCCTTTGGGAATTTTTTTCAATGAGAATAATGCTGCTGGTTAAGACAGCTGAACAAATGTCTAGGTTGTTTTTCCTTCCATTTCAAATAATGTACAATGATTAACAAATTAGCTGTAAGCAGCATTGATTTAAAAAGTCTTTAGCCCTAGTTTAATTACAAGTTGTTTGTGTACCTATGATATAGCAATTGCCAAAATTGCATGAGGTACAATATGAACAAAAAGAATGAGAGCAAATATTGGGACATAAGCATGAATTTCATGTAATGGCAAATATGTAGCAAGGAAATAGGATAGTATAGTGGCTAAAATTAAGAGCTATGAATTGAGACTCTTTGTAATAGAAAACTATCAGTTACTGATCTGGAAAACTGACTCTCAGTATAATTATTGGTATAATGAATAGGATAATAGTATCTTTGGACAGGACTGTGGCAAAAATTATATTCTATAATCTCTATAAAGCACTTAGCACAGAATTGGATACAAAATAAAAATTCAGCGAATATTTACAATTATTGGTATTAATTTGTGTTTTTACACCTGTTGGCTGATGATGACAAAGTGAACCTCTCTATAACAAGCTGTCTTACTAAAAATAACTATAGTTAACAAGTGAGCAAATATATGTCAAGTATTGTAATAGGCATTTTTATAACTTTCATATTTTCTTATCAAAATAACCCTTATATCAATCTGTTTCCTTTTGTTAATTTGCTTTAAGAAATGATGTTAATGTAACCATCACAAACTTAGGGAACAAATTGTAAATCTAAAACAGGTGTATCTGGTCCATGTTTTGAAACTATACTATATTGTTAACTCCACAGTCAGATACTGTGTAAACAAGTTATTGCTTTTTTGTAATGTTTTCCTAGAATTACAAAATCCATGACAAGTAATTTTCATAAATATTGCTAAATACCTAACTATAATTTGAGGCACTTTTCTCAATTTCAGGACTTTCCATATGCCTAGATTCAAGAGTTGTTTTCCTTTTACTACCAAGATAAACCTAGGTAAAAATATAATTGTCAAATCATATAATCTTGCAGTTATTTAAGACTTCCTGCAATGTACCATGAGATGCCATTTATGTACACTTAGTCCCCAAATTATTTGAGGACTATTATCGGACTTGAAAGAGTGTGGAAGGTTTAAACTAAGTATATATCTGTAGAATCATATGCCAATGGCAGTCAAGCAGACCTTACCTGATGGTAAGGATATAGAGTGTCACAAGAGTCTTGCTTCCACCCTAATGATTGGGTTAGTCCAGAAAACTTACAAAATAATTAATTTAAAAAAAAATCCATCTCAGAGCTGAGGGTGCAAAACTTCCTAAATAAAATAAACTTCAGAAAGCGGTACGTGCTTTATAAGAGGGAAGAGTCCTACTGCTCATTTCATCACTCGGCATAATAAGCAGAAGCCAGTAAGGAAACTAGTAAGCAGCCCGAATTTTAATAAACTTTTAATGGCTGCACAAAGGCTGGCATGACAGATTTGATATTCAGGAAACAGCATCCAGGTACTTACTCTTTCCCTTTAGACCTCTACCAACTGCATGGGGATGGTGCACCTAAGGATTGGAGCACTGCCAGAGCGCTGAGAAGATTGCCTAGAGGAAAACAGGTTTTTCCCCAACGCAAGGCAGAAACCTGCCAAAAGGAAAGGCAGGGAAGGAAAGATGATGGAGAACCTCAAAAGGTGCACATACACTCAAAACCACAGAAACAGACATACAATATAGTGAGCTGACACAAGATGAAGCATATCCTTTGGGGTGGGAGGAATGGTTAGAGTTATTTATTTCAATATCTACTATCCTTTCCCTACTCTCAGGCAAGTAGAGGATGGTGTGATAAATAGGATATTTTTAAATGTTGCCTATGCTGCACAGGAATTCTGACTTCACATGTTGGTCCCTCTAATACAAATATATTCAATTTTATATACTGTCAGCAACTCAGATGCCCTTCCACATTCTAATTCAATCAATACTCATGTTGGTTCACTGATTCTCAATTTGAAAGAACAAAGCCATGTCATTAGGGGTGGAGAGGAAGTTGGAAAATGTTTTAAAAAAAGAAACCCTAGATTTATTTTGGCAAACAATTTATATTTTTATCAATATTCTTTAAATATCTTGTATGGATATTTCACCACAGTATTGAATGTACCCAGTAACTGCTTATTAGAAATTTATTTTTTATTATATTTCAAATTTATTATTTTGCTCTCAGTTTAATATATTTTTGAGAAATTTATATTCTTAAAATAAAATCTCAGTCACTGTATTTAAATTAATTCATCTTGGTGTTGCAGGATGGTATTATTGAATCTAATTTCAAAAACTAGAAAGTACATAATTTCCAATTTTCAATTTTTATATATGCAAACTATTTGTGCATAAAGTATATTTCTCCTCAAGCAAAAATAAAATTTGAAAGACATCAAATTTTATCTTTCCTCTAATTCTATTGAATTTATACAAAATTTGGCTTGAGAATATAGTGGAGCCTGTCTTACCCAGGAATGTAATTGACGTGTGGGGAAAATTCTGAAAATGATGACAATCTTCAATTTACTGTCCTTCAACCAAGAGAAAAGTATAGGAAGATTAAAGACTTTGAAGAGTAAGTTAATCAGATCTAGATTTTATGATTTTTTGAGCACAATGAGAATATTTCCAGATTTCTAAATACAAAAAATCCATGTACTTTTATCTTCACAGGAGGGAAGCTCTATTTCCTTACATGTCCCATCAAGGCATAGTGAGAATCTGTCTAATTATCACCCATTCTGATCTCAGAAAGGAGCATTTCCTTGGCCTCATTTTGATTAAAGACTGGCCCAAGAGACTGACTTCCTAGTTTCCTAACACTGTCTCCATAGTGAGAAGCTTTGTGGATTGTTTGTTTGGTGGCTGAAACTCTCGCTTGAAGAATCCTCTTTAATTAGCTAATTCATCAATAAGTTCCAATCTAACACAGATGATCTGAGCCAGAATTCCAGCAAATGTTTCCATTTCCTATAACCAAGTTGACATTCTATCCCTATGTGTAGAAAGAGATCCTCAGGTAAGGGGGAGGAACCTCCAGATGTGTTCAGATTAATCCAATGGTTTATATTAGGAACTTATTCCAGTGACAAAGACTTGTCTACTGAACTTTGTTTTTGTTTTTTGATTTCCATAAGTTAGGGCCTGTATGTCTTGGTTCCTCAGTTGAGTTGTAATTTTACCTTCTGTTGGTGTTTGAAACTTCATGACTCCATTTTCATAATTAGGTCCCTCACTACATCAACATTTTCAGGAAAAAAATAAATGCTGGAAAAACTGAGTAGTTGACTTTAACCCTGAAAACTTTAAGAAAACGAATTGATCTTTTCACTTTATGAGCCTGGAGCTTTCTCACTAGACTTGTTTTAATTTTCTGGTAAGCTGGAACTTATTGGTTTAACATGGTGAATCTCAGCTTATTAAAATCACCTTCGTTGCTTTTTTAAAATACCCAATTCACTGCAACCTACCTCAGGGTGATTAAATCAGAAACTCTGGGAGCAGGGACAAGACATTATAATATGATTCCAATATGAGGTCCAGCTTGAGAACTACAAACCAAAGCATGTTATTGTCTCTGAAGTAGGATCTCTTATTGAGAACTCTTTCAATCTTATTTTGAAGACTTACTGCAGGGCAGACTTGATCATGTTTGGGGACTTAAATTCTAATATTGGTGAAAGTACTAGATACCTTTTATGCAGATACTCAGTTTGGATACAGATGTATCAAATAGCATTTTTAAATAACAATATTTCTCAGTGAAATAATATGGTACAAATACAGAACATTTTAATTGCATCTCTATTTGGGAAGCGAATATTGTATATAACTTCAGTTATTCTATATATACGGCAAGCTGTGGAGGATTACTCTAGATCAAGTAAAAAGTGATTCCTTGTTATACTTTTTATAAATTTGTGGAGATTTCTATTAGGAATAATATGAGATTGGGGACTTTACTGACTTTTCCTCAGGCTTTGGTTTTGTGGTAAGACCGTCACAATGAGTTAAAGAGCTAGAGTTGAATAGAGAGCTCTGGATACTGATGCTTATAAAAGACTTTAATATTCATGGGAGAAGCAGGGTTGGTGGAAATTGTGATCAGATAACAGTCTCTGCTGGTGATCTTACATCCTCTCTCACTTTTGTAAATCAAAATCCACTGAAGGGCTGTATATCAAAAATTATTGAGTCAAGGTCATGGGGTTTAGTGTTGCTTTTGTTGCTGTTATTATTGCTATACTCTCACATTTAACTGGCTTATGTTAAGAGATACAATGAAACCAGTTAACTAGTGTAATTATATAGGTAGTCTCAGTAACAGCAGAAAAAAATAGGTGGGCTGCATTATTCTGACTCACTAAGAACTGATTTTACTGACTTTTAACTGGAAGTTAGTTTTAGTAGTGGTGTAATTCTCTTTCTCATATGCAATAAATTTGATTTTATTGCCATGATGAATTATTTAACTGCTGTCTTTGCATTATATGCCATATTCTTTGCATTAACTTTGAGACTGGTCTAAGATAATTTTTAGCCCTTTATTAGTAGTATGTTTGGCAAACAATTTTGGCCATGGCATGTACTTTGCGCTTTGCTGGCACTGTCTTTCTCAGTGATGTTTTCTCTTCATGTCATTTTTTTTTCTAGATAATTTTTCAACATCTTCTTTTGTACTGAATGTATTTAAATCACTTCAAATCCTTTCTGAAACAAAGTGAGACACCTATAAACTTAAAAAAAACCCAACAAATACAAAATATAAATTAAAAATTTTGAAGAGAATAATATTGGCATTTCCAGCTCAAAATGATAAATACTTGACAAAAGTGTAGGGAATTGATGTCCCATCCTTTTTTTTTCTTCCTTTTCTGGGAACTATTCTGTCAGTAACCACTGCTGAGCATTTTGCTTAGGTTCTAATTCTACGTGGGATATTTACATTTGTTGATCAACTGCTATTATCCACTTGTCTTGAGTTGCAAAAATATCCATGTATGTTGTATATTTTAATAACTAATTGGATATGCAATTGAATTTGATCTATGAAAAATTATAAAATCTTCCATTCTTGGGAAAGTTATCTGTTTTCAATGTTGTATTCAGGAAGGTGATGGGGATCTGAGAGTCAGTGAATCAGGTCAAATGGCACAAGATGCTGAGAATAATGGGAAGAGCAACAGAAGGGAAAATGATTTTCCCTTAGCACAACAATTTAAATAAACTGAATACACTATCAGCAAGGCAGTATGCTATTTTCAGGAGTTAGAAATTGTCAGAACAGCCCTTTCTAGATTTGCTTCAAGCTGCAGGCAGTCTCATTCCATTCCCCCATTAGGCTGAGGATAAAAAGCAAGCCAGGCGGCTTATGTATGCATTCAAAACCAAAATTGTTTTATCCAAATGTGAGAATGGACAAGAAGCAAAAATAGTTCTGTGATTTACAAATGAGAATAGGACATTTTTCCAAACGATTTCTCACTTTGAAAAAAATCTTGAACTATAGAAGAATATTTTTTTTCCTGGCAAACAACAAAACTTGCTCATTTTGGCAAGAAAGGGACCTACTTGCCTGCATTGCCTTTTCAAGCTTTTGAAAGCTGAAGCATATAGAGTATTTTAAAAAGTATAAAGAAGTAACATTTGAAATACTTGCTAACTAACTTTCATTTTGTCCTCATGTGTGTTGATTGGAGTCAAAAGGTCAATTACTTCCAAATAAAATATATTTCCTGCTACCAATGACCACAACTATAAAAAAGAAGGTGAAATGTGGAATTCTTAAATGTGATATGCACACTGTTAATGAGGTTAAATTCTGGAAGTCATTCCTTTCCTTCACAATTTTACCAAAGTAGGAAAATGCAAACTACCTGGATTTTAGAAGACATCTCCATTAAGAACACATTTCATTTAAAAGCTTGTGTCTGTGGCTACAATAGCAAAATTGAATTGTGACTGTCTTACTTTCTTAACGTTTCTATACTCCTTGGTGTAAAAGGTCAAAGTAAAAATTAGGGAGGAAGCTGTAGATCTGATTCCTAACTCATCAAACTCATCAAATGAGCAGCTCTGACAGATGCACAATCTGTAGCTCTCCCACTGCTTCCTCCATTATGCAGGCCACGGTTATGCTTTCCAGACAGAAATGATCATGGCTCGCCCTTCAGGAAATGTGAGGAAATAATAACGTGTGGCCATCTATAAAGGAAAAAAAAAGTATGCCAAGCAAGAGAAAGATGGGGGAGAGGCCAGAGGCTTTGCAGAAGGGAAATAATTTGTTCTGCTCCTAGTCTTAGACTTGCAAATATAAGTCACGTTTGGCAATACAGCTCATAGTTTCAGCATCATCTTTGAAGGAGAGGAAAAGTATCACAGGATCTATTTCATAATATTAAAACACTTATTTCACAGTTGTGGAAACAAATTAAGAAACTGAACAGTTCTTTAAAAGAACAAAATTAAACACTAGGGTCAGATGCAGTAGCACGTTGGTTGTTAAAAAGTTAAATAATTGGTGGGGGTGTAATTCTGGTTTCAGGACTGCATTGTGCAAAACATTTTGAAATTTGTCTTCTGTCACTCTCTGCCTTTTGATCTGACTGCCTGTCTATCCTTGGTCAAAATAAATGCAATACTAAATTACTGACATTGAACTGTTGAGAATTTCTATTTCCTAGTCTATTATCATACCATATTATATACAATTTCCTCCATCTTAGATTACACCACATCGTTGGTGTGTGGCGGGGGAATCCTTCATGCTTCTCTGTCTCTTCCATGTCATAAAAAGGACTTGAACTCTTTGATGCAGCTGGAAACTGCTGAGTGTAGCATCCAGCGTTCCTGGGTTTGCCATTTAACCTTCTCCTTTAGGTTTTACCACCCTTCTAGGGCATAACCAGGAATCAAGAGTTCTGTCATCCCAACTGGCAGGAATCACAGTTCTTAGTCTTTTTCCAAATAGTGGGAATTCTCCTCCTTGTAGTAACTTTCCCTAAACCCTCTTCTCCTCTTCAACTGCTCTAGAACAGCCTTTATTATCCCTTCACTGAATTGGACATTCATAAAAACGAACTGTCCATTTAACATGAGTTTCTTCAAACTCTAGGACACAAAGAATTACAAATCCTAGCGAGGTGTTTAAAATGAGGAAGAGAAACCTATGGGGAGGTCAAAAAAATTAAATATTTTAAGTGATCTTGCCACAAATATATTGCATTTTGGAAATAAGTTTTCACCTCAGAGCCAAAAACTGCCAAGCTTCATGTTTAAAGTTTTATAGAATTGTTCAGCTCTACGGAAACTTGAAGGTGCATAAATTTTACCCAGTTTACTTCACAATATTGTAATCATTATTTTAGAGATTTCTGTCTCTGATTCATAACCACTGTTTTTTCTACTTTTTTCTCTTTTTTAATTTGTATATAGTTGACTTAGATTATTATATTAGCTTCAGGTTTACAACATAATGATTCGACATTTATATACACTACAAAATGATCACTACTATGAGTCCTAGTTACCATTTGTCACCACAAAAAGTTATCACAAGATTATTACTGTATTCCCTGTGCTGTAAATTACATCTCCATGACTTATTTATTTTATAACTGGAAATTTATACCTCTTAACCCCTTTCATCTATTTCACCCAACTTCCTCTCTCTATGGATCACCAGCTTGTTCTCTGTGTCTGAGTCTGCTTCTGTTTGGTTTTGTTTGTTTGTTTTGTTGTTTAGATTCCACAGATAAGTAAAATCATATGTCATTTGCCTTCTTCTGTCTGAGTTACTTCATTCAGCATAAAACCCTCTAGATCCATTCATGTTGTTCCAAATGACAAGATTTCCTTCTTTTTCTTGGCTGAGTAACATTCCATTGTATGTATGTATTTATGTGTATGTGTGTGTGTGTGTATATATATATATATGTATGTATATCACTTCTTTATCCATTCCTCTATGGATGGGCACTTAAGTTGCAGTCACATCTTGGCTATTGTAAATAATACTGAAATGAACATGGGGGTGCATATATCTTTTCAAATTAGTGTTTTTGTTTTCTTTGGATAACTATTCAGAAGTGGAATTGCTGGGTCATAAGGCAATTCTGTTCTTAATTATTAAGGAATCTCCATACTGTTTTCCATGGTGACTAAACCAACTTACATTTCTACCCTCAGTGCATGAGGACTCCCTTTTCTCCACATCCTCACCAACTCTTCTTATTTTTTGTCTTTTTGATAATACCCATTCTGACAGGTATTGGGTGATATCTCATTATATCAATAGTTTTGGTCTCATCACAGGGTGATATCTCTGATGATTAGTGATGTTGAGCATATTTTCATGTGCCTATTGGCCATCTGTATGTCTTCACTGGAAAAGCATCTATTCGGGTCTTCTTCCCTTTTTTTTTTTTTTTTTAATTCAGGTTGTTTGGTTTTTTGATATTGAGTTGTGTGAATGTTTATGTATTTTGGATATTAACCTGTTATTAGTCATATCATTTGAAAATATTTCTTCATTTCAGTAGGTTGTCTTTTCATTTTGTCAATGGTTTCCTTTGCTGTGAAAAAGCTTTTAAATTTAATTTGGTTTCATTTGTTTATTTTTGCTACAGTTTCCTTTGCCTTGTGACAGATTCCCAAAAATATTGCTATGATTTATGTCAAAGGGTGTACTGCCTATGTTTTCTTCTAGAAGGTTTATGGTTTCATGTCTTAAAGTCTTTAATTCATTTTGAGTTTACTTTTGTATATGGTGTAAGAAATGGTCTAGTTTCATTCTTTTACATGTAGCTGTCCAGTTTTCCCAACACCATTTATGGAAGAAACTCTCTTTTCCCAACTGTATATTCTTTCCCCCTTTGTTGTAGATTAATTGACCATATGTGCAAGGGTTTATTTCTGGGCTTTCTGTTCCATTGATCTACATTTACTTTTTTTAAATGCCAGTACCATATTGTTTTGATTACTATAGCTTTGTAGTATAGTTTGAAGTCAGGGAGGGAAAAATCCAGATTTTTTTCTTTCTCAAGATTGCTTTGGCTATTCAGAGTCTTCTGTGGTTCCATACAAATTTAAGATATTTCTTCTAGTTCCGTGAAAAATGCTATGGGTATTTTGATAGAGGTTTAGTTAAATCTGTACATTGCTTTGTTTAGTATGGATATTTTAACAATATTAATTCTTCTGATCCATTAGCACTGTGCATCTTTCCATTTATTTGTTGTCTTCAATTTCTTTCAACAGTACCTTATAGTTTCAGGGTACAGGTTTTTCACTTTTTTGGTTAAATTTATTCCTGGGTTTTTTATGCAATCTTAAATGGAATTTTTTTCCTAATTTTGGTTTCTGATAGTTCATTATTAGTGTATAGAAATATAACAGACTTATGTATATTAATTTTGTACCTTGAAACCTTACTGAATTTATTTATCAGTTATAATAGTTTTCTGGTGGAGTCTTTAGGCTTTTCTATATATAGTATCACATCACTCAATTGATTTTTATTTTACTTTAAATAGAAACACTTGTTCTCTCTCATATACACACATACACACACACACAGAGTCATGATGCATAGCTATTGCTATATTACACCCCATGGTTAGCAACACTGCATTCAGTAACAAATGGAAGCCTGTTTGAATTATTTTCTACACAATTCCAGGGATCAAAACACTCCTGACTAGTTCTCAGCAACATGTGTATATGTTGAAAATTTCTCAAAAAAGAAGGAATAATTCAAGGTCCAAAAGAACACTGGTTCTTTTCTAAACTTGATTGCCACTTTGTTTGCATCACAAAATCAAACTATGACTACACATGTACAAAAAAATAGAATATGAAAAACATTTGTAAAAATATTTGTAAAAATAAATATATAGAAGTTTCATAGGTATACTCTCATGTAGTTGTCAGTGTATTTAAAAAGGTAAAATATTCATAATTTCCAGTTCATAACAGTAAATATGCAGATATAAGAGGCCATAAAATAAACAAAATCAGCATCTTTTTTTTTTTTTCAGATAGTTCATATTGCTCCCTTGGCTTTTTCTTTGTGTTTTGGGAATTTGGGGGGGTTTAATTAAACAAGGAGGCCATTAGTCTGAGGGGTCCTTAATGCCATGGTGACCTATGTAGGCAAAACAATATCTAGGCAACCACATCATTGTTTGATAAAATAAATTATTAAAAAAAAATTTTAACTTTATTGAAGTATAATTGCTTTACATTGTTGTGTTAGTTTCTGCTGTATAACAAAGTGAATCGGCTACATATACATATATACATATATATACATATATACATATGTCCTCATATCCTCATATCCCCTCCCTCCTGCGTCTCCCTCCCAACCTCCCTACCCACCGTCTAGGTGGTCACAAAGAACCGAGCTGATCTCCCTGTGCTATGTGGCTGCTTCCCACTAGCTATCTATTTGGCATTTTGTAGTGTATATATGTGAATGTCACTCTCTCACTTTGTCCCAGCTTACCCTTCTCCCTCCCTGTGACCTCAGGTCCATTCTCTACAGCTGCATCTTTATTCCTGTCCTGCCCCTAGGTTCTTCAGAACCATTCTTTTTTGTTTTTTTAGATTTCATATATATGTGTTAGCATACGGTATTTATTTTTCTCTTTCTGACTTACTCACTCTCTATGACAGACTCTAGGTCTATCCATCTCACTACAAATAACTCAATTTTGTTTCTTTTTATGGCTGAGTAATATTCCATTGTACACATGTGCCACATCTTCTTTATCCATTCATCTGTCAATGGACACTTAAGTTGCTTCCATGTCCTGGCTATTGTAAATAGTGCTGCAATGAACACTGTGGTACGTGACACTTTTTGAATTATGGTTCTCTCAGGGTATATGCCCAGTAGTGGGATTGCTGGGTGGTATCATAGTTCTATTTTTAGTTTTTTAAGGAACCTCCATACTGTCCTCCATAGTGGCTGTATCAATTTACATTCCCACCAACAGTGCAAGAGGGTTCCCTTTTCTCCACATCCTCTCCAGCATCTATTGTTTGTAGATTTTTTGATGATGGCCATTCTGACTGGTGTGAGGTGATACCTCACTGTAGTTTTGATTTGCATTTCTCTAATGATTAGTGATGTTGAGCATCCTTCCATGTGTTTGTTGGCAATCTGTATATCTGCTTTGGAGAAATCTCTATTTAGATCTTCTGTCCATTTTTGGTGTTTTGATATTGAGCTGCACGAACTGCTTGTATATTTTGGAGATTAATCCTTTGTCAGTTGCTTCGTTTGCAAATATTTTCTCCCATTCTGAGGGTTGTCTTTTCATCTCACTTATGGTTTCCTCTGCTGTGCAAAAGCTTTTAAGTTTCATTAGGTCCCATTTGTTTATTTTTGTTTTTATTTCCATTTCTCTAGGAGGTGGGTCAAAAAGGATCTTACTGTAGTTCTAATCAGAGTCAACTACTTTTCCTTCACAGTCCATGCAAAACTGCACGTCTTTCCAATTTCTAATTTCTGTGTTTGAAATAGTCTCTACTCCTATTCATTCTTGAAGATCCAGATCACATGTCACCTACTCAGTGAAGCCCGTCATTAAAGCACTCTCCATAAATTAACTAATCCCAAGTGTGTCACTCAGACCTTTTTTTAAACTACTGTTAGAGCCCTTACAATGGAATAATTATCCATTTTGTTACTCTCCATGACTTCCTTATGTGTTTAAGACACAGTATAGTAAGAAACTAATAGAGGCTTGGATAATTATGACTAAATTCCATCTTATTTTATGATCTCCTCTTCTGTAAGTCATCTTTCCTTTAAAGCAATGACTACTCTACATTGCTTCAAGTTTTTAAGATCTCCTTGAAGAGCTCAAGGGATATTCATATCCTTTTAAACAAACTTTCAGACTTAGGATTAATACAGTAAATTTTCTAACTGAGCTATATTTGAGAACCATGTAAACATTTATGTAATAGTGAGGATGGGTGTACAGAGGACTTAACTAAACATCCAAGCAAAACATATAGAATGAATGTAAAAACATTTGCTTAAAATATTATATTTAGAGAAGACAATCACACACACACACACACACACACACACACATTGGTTCCAGGAAACTTACTCTATTTTTTTGAACAATCTCCCACTCTTTAAAGCACTACATCATTTTTCTCCTGAAACTTTCACCAGCTCTTTTTCCAACAACCCTCTCAGCTGAATACCTTATTCGCAATCTCAATAAGAAAATAGAAGTAATCAGAAGAGAGGAGCTACATACTCCACCTCCATACCAATTTACCTTTATTGCTAGCCAAATGCTCAGTCGTCTCTGCTCTTCTCACAGATGCACTTTTGAGATTCTATCTGAGCTGACCATTTCTCTTTACATTGGATTGTCTCCCATGGAGCTCACTCAAGCTTAACACTTCAGCAATTATCCCTTTCTCCTCTTCACCAATTTCTCCTCTCAACTGGATCATCTCTTTCAGCAAGCAAACCTATTCTAATGCCTCCCATTTTAGAACAAAGAATCTTCTTTACTCTACTTCTCTCTACATTTACTCTCACCCCAATGCACCCCCACCTCTTTATGACAAAACTTTTCAAATGAATTGTCCACATCCTCTGTGTTTACTTCCTCTCTTTAATTCTGTTTGGTGCATACTGTAATGAATGAGCATCACAGCAACCTACAATAATAGCAACCTAGGTTACAGATAACCCCCACGTTCCTAAATAAATTCTCTACCTTTTTTTTTCCTTCTCTTATTAATGATATTTTGGCAACTTCTTTACATACTTCCGGTATATCCCCTGCAATTGGTTATCTCTTCTCACTGAAGACTCTTTCTCAGTCTCCTAGCCTGCTTCCTGCTTATCTCCCTGACTTCCTAATATTTAAATACCCCTGGGTCCAGTATTAATCATACTCATTTGATGATTAATATGTGTACTGATGGCTCCACAGTGGGTAACTCCAATCAATAATTTTCCTCCGGTACTCTAAACTCATATGCTCAAATCCATACTGAATACCTGTATTCGAGGTCTCATACTTATCAGGTCCAAAACTGAAGTCTTGATTTATATATTCTCAACCCAAAAATTACTTCTTCTGTGCCTTTCTTACCTTAGTAAACAAAAACTCCAAGGGATATTTATGTTCCTTCAATCTTAAACTTTCAGGCTTGGAATTAATACAATCAATTTTCTAATTGAGCTATATTTGAGAACCATCTAAACATTTATATAATATGGTAGATTTTGTAAGTACTGAGGCAAAAATATATAAACATCTTGACTCTTCTCTTTGCTTTTATTTCACATTAACAAATTCTGTAAAGCTTAGGCTTTATCTTTAAAATGTACCCAGAATCCAGCCAGTTCTCACCAATATCCAGTTCTATGAAAGTCCACAACTCCACAGAGTATGTTTGGATATATGTTACAGAATTCCCTTCCTGTTCCCTCTCCCCGCCATCTCACCCTCTGGTGCCTTCTCTGAAAGCAATCACTGTGATCCATTTAAAACAGTGGTTAGTTACTAATGGTGATTTTGTCTCTCCTGGGGAATATTTGGCTATGTCTGCAAATGACTTTGGTGTTAAAATTGGGGGAAAACTACTGACATCTAGTGGACAGAGGCCAGAGAAGCTGCTAAAGATCCTGCAATGCACAGGAAAGCCCCCCCCCCCCACCCCCGCCCTGGCAAAGACTTATCCTACCCAACATCACAGTCACAAACTCTATTCTAAAATATACAGACAGCTCATGCAGCTCAGCTCAATATCAAAAAAACAAACAACCCAATCAGAAAACGGGCAGAAGATCTAAATGTCTCCAAAGAAGACATACAGAGGGCCAAAAAGCACTTTAATCATTAATTAGGAGAGAAATGGAAATCAACATCACTAATTAGTGGAGAAATGCAAATTAAAACTAAATCAGGATATCATCTCACACCAGTTAGAATGGCCATCATCAAAAAAATCTACAAATAATAAATGCTGGAGAGGATGTGGAGGAAAGGGAACCCTCTTGCACTGTTGGTGGGAATGTAAATTAGTACAGTCACTGTGGAGAACCGTATGGAGGTTCCTTAAAAAACTAAAAATAGAGCTACCATGTGATCCAGCAATCCCACACCTGGGCATATATCTGGAGAAAACCATAATTCAAAAAGATACATGCACCCCAATGTTCACTGCAGGACATGGAAGCAATGTAAATGTCCATCAACAGGGGAATGGATAAAGAAGGTGTGGTACATATATACAATGGAATATTACTCAGTCATAAAAAAGAACGAAATAATGCCATTTGCAGCTACATGGATGGACCTGGAGATTGTCATACTGAGTGAGGAAAGACAGACAAAGACAAATATCGTATGATATCGCTTATATGTGGAATCTAAAAAAATGAACTTATTTAAAAAACAGAAATAGAATTACAGATGTAGAAAACAATCTTAGGGTTACCCAGGGGTAAAAAGGGGGGGAGGGATAAATTGGGATTGCCATATTCACACTACTATATATATATAATAGATACCTAATAAGACCCTACTATATAGCACAGGGAACTCTACTCAATACTCTGTAATGAAGTATATGGGAAATTAATCTAAAAAAGAGGATGTATGTATATGTATAACTGACTCACTTTGCTGTACAGCAGAAAGTAACACAACATTGTAAATCCACTATATTCCAATAAAAATTAATTTAAAAAAATGTAAGTCTCACCCTTTTCAAAACTTTCCAATGGATTCCCATCTCACTCTGAGTGAAAACAACATCCTTGAAATTAATTGCCTACAAGGTTCCATAATACCTGGTCCCCTGCTATTTCTCTGATCTCATCCCCTTTTATGACACCTCACTCATTTCCATTGATAGTGTCCTCCTTAGACTATGTCAAATATGCTTTTTGTATCAGGGCCTTAGTATTTGCTTCTCTCTCTACTTGGAATATATTTTGAACATATATTTATATGACTTACCCTTTCACTTCCTTTAGGTGTCTGCTCAATTTTGCCTTAATTGTGAGGCCTTATCTGACCATCATTTACAAAATATAACCCCTCAATACTAGACATACACATATATAGCTAGCTTTTCCTATTCCCTTTCTCTGCTTTGTTTTTCTGCATAATTTCTGACTTCTTAATATATTTACTTGTTTCTTCATTTCTCCTCTACAGTGTAACTTCATTGAGGTCAGGAACACTTTTTTCCACTTTGTTTACTTCTTGAATACTTAGATGCCTGGAATAGAAATGGGTGTTCAATAAATATCTGTTGTATGAAGGAACTGAAAATTCTTGGTTATTTATCTATTGAAATAGCATGACATTAAACTTTGCTTAACTTGAATCAAGGGAATAAAACATCAATTTTTAACTGAAGAGTTTTGATTCCTCTCACATTTTATGTTGATTACATGAAAGCAAAATATCTTATTAGCTCCTTCTCAGTCCAAGGAAACATGGATCACATCAATAAGACAGAGATCAAAGGGCATGGAGACTAAAAACGAGGAATTAAATGTTCTTTTATTTTCTCTCTTACTTTCAACTGATAAGTAATTATGGGTGTAAGTCATCAGTTCTTTGATTTGCTTTAAACCAATTCAAAAAGGAACAAATTACTGTTAATCAGCAAAGTGCAGTTCATAAATTCCCTATGCACATCCATGCACTGTAAAGACCTTATTCCAGGCCTATCTGAGAGAGTAAATTCAGAGTTATTGTTAAGTTAGCTTACTCAAGCTAGCTTATCCCCTAACTCACTACAGCCTTATTTCTTGACTTAATGTTGCAGGGGTTATGGAGGAAGCACATCAGTGATTACATCTTAGTTTGGCATAAGAGCTCATCTTGGTATTTTAGGGATGTGAGTTGGGCAGAACTTAACTTCAAAAATGTAAATATGAGAAATAAATCATATAGCATGTTTTCACATCAGCCGCTCAATGATATCCTTAAGAATTAAAATTATTTCCATCTTCCTGGTTTACTATTCTTTGGACCTTCACCTTTATGTTCTTTAAAGGTTGAATATAATCCTAAGTAGAGCATGGATACATTTTTCTGTCTTTAGAGCAAAGAAACCTTTCCCAGAGGGCTCATCCACATACTACACCTGAATTCTTATTAGGTCAAGATTTGGGTAATATATTTATGGTAAAACCAGTCAGTAGTGAAGGTAATTCATTGGTTCAAATAATTTATGATTTTCCCTGAAACTGATGATATAGTCACCTTTCCTGAGTGGTAGTTCTATTAGCAAGAAAGAATGAGGGAATGGATAATTGAGAGACAATACATAGTGTATGTACCAGAAATTTATCTTTGTTGAGACCCCATATTATTCTTCACCCCCTATTCCAACCTTTCCTACCACTGGGACCCACTGCCTTCATGGTGTTAGCATTTTTTCTTTCTTTCTTTCTTTGTTTAATCCAGAGCTTCCTAAGGTAACCTTCCTAAGGTAAGGTAGCTTCCTCTGCTAAAGCACATTATATTCCCAAATTCTACCTTAGTCATTTCCTTTGTTGATTCCCAACATACATTAA
The DNA here is from genome assembly GCF_003031525.2 of Neophocaena asiaeorientalis asiaeorientalis. Taxonomy (NCBI): domain Eukaryota; kingdom Metazoa; phylum Chordata; class Mammalia; order Artiodactyla; family Phocoenidae; genus Neophocaena; species Neophocaena asiaeorientalis. Next base: position 3,487,363 of record NW_020175390.1, on the reverse strand, counting down.
TTCCTCAATACCGCTGGGACTTAACTCAGAAAGTAAAGAAATTCAGACAAATCATACCATTTTGAAAATAATTGCATGATCATATTAACTTGTGTCTTTACCTCTATGTTTCTGGGTGTTCTCTTAAGTTATAAAGTTATGATGAAGTTTAAGTTCACTTCCCTAGACTCATGAATATAGGTATCTTGGGTTAACACGGTTCAGCATTCCACATCAGCTAAGAACACAGACTTTTGTGGTAGACCCAAGTCAGGCACCCAAACCTGACCCTAAACTTTTGATCTCTGGCAAATTGCTAAATTCATTTAAGCTCATTTTTCTCAATAAGGAACAAAATATGAAACTCCAAGCACTTTTCCTAGTACATGTAAAATGCTTAGCGTGATGTTTGAGAACTGTATATTGTCAGTGTTTCTCTAAATGATAGTTTTTGCTCTTGTTATTAGTGTTATCATTACTATTATTATTTTAAAATCCCCAGCACTTAGAATAGTATTCAGACATTGTTAGACCTCAGTAAATGTATTTTAACTATGTGAATGAATTATTTTATAGGAAGGGAAGAAAAGTATGTGGTCTATAACTTGTTTTAGAATTTAGATGAAAGAAGGAAAAACCTTTTCAATTTAATCCATCCTGAAAACCATTACCATAAATAAAACATATTATTTCTTTTATTCAATGTCTTGGTATAAGATTTCTGATTTCTGGAAATCAGACATATCAGATGTACCAGTCCATGAAGAACTAACTGTAGGAAAAAATGGTAACACAGGTCCCCAATGAGATATAGCTTAATCGGACTCCTCTTACAGCACTCACAAAAATTAACTCAAAATGGATCAAATACTTAAATGTAAGACCTGAAACTATAAAATGTCTAAAAGAAAACACGGGAAAAATATCTTTGATAATGGTCTTGGCAACAAGTTCTTGGATAAGTCATCAAAAGCACAAGCAACAAAAGCTGAAAAAACAAGTGGGGTTACATCAAAATAAAAAGCTTCTGAACAACACAGGAAATAATCAGTAAATGGAAAAGACAACCTACAGAATGAGATGATATTTGCAAATTAGATATCTGATAAGGGGTTAATATCCAAAATAATAAAGAACTCATACAACTCAATAGCAAAAACACAAATAATCCAATTAAAACATGACCAAAAGACCTGAATAGGCATTTTTCTACAGAAAACATGCAAATGGTCAATAGATATATAAAAAGGTGATCAACATCACTAATCACCAAGGGACCCTAAGCCTGTGAGCCTGCAAGATCCAGCCTGAGAGACCCTAAGCAGAGACCCAGACTGTGAGACCCTAAGCAGAGAACCCATTTGAGCTTGCCTAGGCTTCTGAGCTACAGAACTGTGAGATATTAAGTGGGATTTGTTTTAAGTTCCTGACTCTATAGTAACTTGTTATTCAATAGAAAACTAATACACCTGAATTCAGCAAGAGGCAATCTCTCTCCAATCACAACAGGAGACCAGGATTTATTTTCTGTGTGAAAAAAAGTTGAACTCATGGAAACAAACTGAATAAATGAACTTGGACATATTAAATAATTTAAACACCTACCTAATGTTCCCAGGCCAGAATTCAGTTAACTAGCTAAGTATATTCTGACGTAATGGGAAGGAAAAAAATGGTAAACACACATTTGGGTGCCTCAGGATGAAATGGTCATATCCCTCCCTCATAACCACAAAGTGAGTCACACAAGTTAGCAAAGCTGGTCATTTTTCAAATCACAGAGAAAAATGTTGTTGGGAAATGGGAGCTTTTCCCCTCAGGCTCAAGACCTATAGTCCACCATCAATTCTGGTTGGGCAGGGGTGCGTTTCTTCCCTAACCCTGGTTTTATTCCACGAGGAGAGAACCCTGGTACTGCAATCCTCTTGTCCTTAGTCCTCTTGTTTCCTCATTCATTTCTGCATAGGTGACATGAGTTTTTCTTAACCACAGATTTAGAAGGAGAAATGGTGTGTAATTCCCATTTTTTTTTCTTTGGGAGTCACACTGCAGGTGTTTTAGGAATTGTGCTGTAAGTGCATCTGTCTTGTCAGCTTTAAAAGGCCAACCACCAGGGTGGGGATCTGGGGCTTTCTCAGCAGACTGCCTGGGCCTGAGGATGATGTGGGAGGTGGGAGGGGGGAGTCTTTCCAAATGCAGGATTTGCTCTTAGGAAGCCCACTGGAAAGGGATGTAAGACCCAGTCTTTTGAGTTTTAAACATCAGCAAGTAGGATATTTAGATTCTCAAACTGTTAATTTTGAGTAAATTCTCAATGTCTTCAGCACTTAGTGGGAAAATGAATGTTAATTATTGACATAAAGCCAATAATGAGTAATCTACAACTTTATTTAACTATGTATACAGACGAAAGATTTACACCAAACTTGGAGAAAACAAATAGCATGAAGAGAAGAAAAAGGTGAGTAGCAGGAGATATCGTTAGGAGAAAACTGTAATATTTATCATTTTACTTGTACCTGACCTTCACAGTAGAGTAAAAGTTATTAGCTGTTGGCCTTATACTTATTTTCTTTCTTTAGTAATGTAGGGTTTTTTTTTTATATAATTTAACTACGGATGTAGCAAGTATTAAACCATTAAAATGCATGTAAAAAGATAAATTCCCCAATCATTTGCATTATAATTTAAATTTTTCTTATCCTTGCAACCTCTCCATGTATTTGAATTTCATTATTACGAACTTATTTTTGTTTTATTAAATAAAAGCCTATTCTTATTTTTTTTGCGGTACGGGGGCCTCTCACTGTTGTGGCCTCTCCCGTTGCAGAGCACAGGCTCCCGATGCGCAGGCCCAGCGGCCATGGCTCACGGGCTCAACCGCTTGGCGGCATGTGGGATCTTCCCGGACCAGGGTACGAACCCGTGTCTCCTGCATCGGCAGGAGGACTCTCAACCACAGTGCCACCAGGGAAGCCCTTATTTTTTTAATTGTTTATCTCAAAGTACTCTTGGAAGATGATTTGGGCTCTGTCAAAGCAAAAACCCTGAGATCAGAGAGGGTGAAGGTAAGCAAATTATTCAAACTACTACAGTAGGAAACTATCAAGACAGTGATTCTCCGAGAAAAATTTAGGTTTCTTTTTTATTGGGCATGGCACAAGGTAGAAATATATTAAGAGCAAGTTTGCTGACTCAGAGAGGGTCATCTACAGCTTGTCATTTTTCACCATCCCTGTGATCCTTGTGACCAGTTGAAGGAAGTCCACAAAATATGTAGCTATCTGCTCCTTAGGATTTATTGTTGCTTGGAATTGGGAGAAATTATCTGTTTTGTTAAATTTCTGACAATGCCTTTAGTCATATAACTTCAAAGTTTGTAAGTGGAAATATACAGCTTTTCACAATTTTCTTTTGATCCATCTCTGGATGCAATATAATTAAATCCTCATTATATAATATATACATTATATACATTTTCTATTCTACATGAACTCTTTTCCTAAGGGTTTATTTATCTACCTTACTACTGAATCCCTTTGACAAAGCAGAGTTAATTGTTAACCTGGCTGTGTGCTTCTAGCACTTTATAACTTTATACATGCCTCCACAGCAACCTTCACCTCTTAGATGGCAAATATCTGTTTATAGTGATGCCTTTTGTAATCTGTTCTTAAGGTCAGTGACTATTGCTTATTTACATTTTTATCCCCAGAATCTAACACTGTGCCATGAACAGAATAGATACTTGAAAAATATTGTTAAATTGAAATGTGTATGGTAAGTGTTTGTTTAAAATTGTTTATTCTGGGATTTTGTCTGTGATCCACAATGGTCACAAATTGGGTTACAGTGGCACATAAGTAAATCAATACTGATAAAAATGTAACTGATCAACCTTGAGAATTTTTTGCTTCATCTACTCCCATCTGAGATTTAAAGTATCATAAAAATACTAATTCATATGAAAAGCTAATTTTCCCTGCTAACATAACTCCTATTTACTGTATTTTTCTTACTAAAACCAGATGGAACAAAATGTATGTTTGCCTAAATTTTTAACAAGTGATGTTCTATCAACACAAAGCAGATGCACAATTATATTCAAAGATCATATTAAGCAATAGAAATAAAACAACACTATTTGTCCATTCTATGATATCTATATATCGAGGGTAAAATCACAAGTTATTCCTAAAATAAATCAACACAAATAACATTTATTGATGTTTCATTACTTTAAATCAAGTACAGAAAACAATGCAATACAGATAATAGGTACCTAAGAAACAGTTCCAACCCCAAGAGTTCACTTTGTTCTAAAGAGCTATGTTGGATTTTATTGTATATTTTACACAGTTTAGTCAAACACTTTTCAGTTTTTAGCATGATGGATCTTTTGTGTTATATTCCACATTTCTCTACTATGATTGAGTTTTTACAGCCGTGTGATCATTTTCTCATGTGATTCTAGTGATAACTCTGTAATTTTGTCTTATTATCCCCATTTTATAAATGAAGAAACCTAATTCCCAAGACTTTAAGTAGCTTGCCTAGAATCACTTAGCTTGAAAATGACTGAATTACGGTTTTAAATCAAGTCCATTTAACTCAAACCCTCAAGAATTTTTCTTTCTACTATGTTCAAAAAATCAGAATCCTACTTTCCCCTTAAATAGTCTCACAATTTCTACCTACACTAGCATCTTAAAGATTTTGGATCACAAGAAACATAAACTGTCAGGAATGGGATTCCTTGTGAGAGCAGCCATCTAATCAACTTACAACCAGTGTTTAAGACTTTTCCCCCCACAATATGGGAGAAATAGTCAACCAGTCTCTCACTGATCAATTTAAATTATAGGTTACTCAAGTTATTACTTACAAGAATAATTCAATATAATCTCATTATTAGAATGTTTATTTCAAAACAAATTCTCTATTTATGGAAATTTTGTGTTGTACTCCTTAGGATCTAAGATAGCATATCTAATTTTTCTACATAGCCTCTCACCCTCAACTTTCTTAATATATTGGGCCCCATTTAAATTAGTGAGAACAAAAATTTGATTCTTTAAAATTTTTGGTTGTAACTTTCTGAGATTAAACACATAGCTAGAGAGAACCCAGGCAGCTCAAGTGTTCCACAGGGTCTTCTGGGTGATACAAATATTTCTGGTTCCTGTAGCTAGTTGAAGCTTCCAAGATGAACCCAAGAAATGTACTGTCATTTCAGGTCAATTTCATGGTTTGAAGGAGATTGCACTGAGACAATAAGATCCGTATATTGTTTTAAAAGTATACCTCCAGGGGGGCTTCCCTGCTGGCACAGTGATTAAGAATCCACCGACCAGTGCAAGGGACACAGGTTAGAGCCCTGGTCCGGGAAGATCCCACATGCTACAGGCCAACTAAGCACGTGCACTGTAACTGTTGAGCCTGTGCTCTAGAGCCTGCAAGCCACAACCACTGAGACCATGTGCCACAACTACTGAAGCCCACTTGCCTAGAGCCCGTGCTACACAACAAGAGAAACCACTGCAATGAGAAGCAAGCACACCAAAATGAAGAGTAGCTCCCACTCTCTGCAACTAGAAAAAGCCAGCACGCAGCAGCAAAGACCCGATGCAGCCAATAAATAAATAATAAAATATACCTCCAGGGACTCTGGGACTGTCTCACTGTCTTGTGAACATTCAAGATGAGATTCCCAAGAAGAGCAAATTTCCAGGCCTTGCTTTCTCATATCTGTGTCTTTCTCAATATTCCCTCAAAATAAAAGCATTATCTTGGACCGCAGAGATTTGGGCTAGGTGGATGACTGGAGTCCTAATGACATTTTATTACAGTTTGAATTCTTACAGTGTTTTACTCTATTATAGACATGATATGGCTAGCACAAAGTGAGGCTCTACTGCCTATCTATCCTTAATGCAGATAACTTCATACGTTTATTTATTTTATAATGATAATCCATAGTAATTGCTCATTTAAATTGCTGTTCTGTTCAGGTTTTTCTAAATATTCCTTTATTTTATATTTAAATAATGACATTGAGGACATTTATTAATATATTTCATTAAAATAAAATACATGACTTTATTTAGAAATAAAATAAAATAAATGGATTTATTTCATTTAAAAATCTTGTTTTAGTCTACCTATCATCAAGATATTTTAGGATTCTGAGAAATTCAAATATATGTTCACCACATATTTCATTTACTTAAGGAAATTTAAATTTATTCAACAAAATTTACTCAGCAAATTTCTTTACAAAAGAAAATTTACAAAAGAAAAATGTTCACAGAAATTCTTTATAAAAGAAAAGAGGCAGTTGGCCAAGAGAAAGGCTGTTGTACAACATCTACTCATAGACCAAAAACATTGGATCAATGTATTAAAATCGAATGCTTGGATGAGAGTCCCAAGTATATGCATTTGCTCTGGTATGGCCCAGTGAGCTGGATAAAGACACAGAAATAGCAATGGTCAATCCATGTGGATAGTGAGCACAGAATATATGGCAGAAATACCTTCAATGAGAAAAAATTAGGTGGCATCAGTTTCACACTTTTCATTTGTTTCTTCTTCCGTCAAAAATTGCAGTCCAAACTACACCAGAAAACTGCTCTTCTAGTCTATTGTCTGATTAACAGAGGTCAGCTGTATTATAAGTGCACTGTTTGTCAAAGGCTATTTGTTTTCTATAGCACTTTCCAATCATATAGTATACTTTTAGCAGATCTGTGGCATGTATAGAAGCTGAAAGTTTAGATACCGCCTAATCGATAGCCTAGTTTGACAGGAAACACATGTTGTTTTTGATAGGCAGTCCATGTTTATTTCACAGTCTGTTTCTGAGATGAACACATTTAAAATATATTGATCTTCAGTAGACTAGCATTTGTAAAATATACCTTTGAATAAATATCTCAGTATGTCATACCCAAATTAATAATCTTATATTTTAAAAATGTACATTTTTATGTAGGTTGATTTGCATAATTGGGAGTCCAAAATGTTTTGGTAAGTTATTAAAAAAAAACGAGTGTACTCTTACTCACATGGATATATTTAGATTGTTAAAAAATGGATTCTGGTCCATGAGGTTTGAAGTTCCATAACATTGGGCAGAAAAATTTTCTGATTTAATAAGTTTGGCCTGGGTTGAGTGGGGGATGGGGAGTGCAGTTCGAAGCAGCTTTGAACCTTCCACTTGCTATATTCCTGATACTTATTCCTAAATTTGCTACACACATGTGGCATTTCCCACCCTACCATTTTTTCTCTTACCAAACAGCTTTATAAGATCTGTTTGGACTCAGGATATTACAGACCTGACATTTCTGTGGCCTGGTCAAGTGTGTATGTTTAAGATGGCTGAAAAAAATCAACTTTTTTATTAAACCCATTTGTGGCAATGATTATCAAGAAAGATAAGAAAACAATTACCCATATACAAATGGATCTAACTACTGGATATCTTTTGGTATATTATACTTCAATTTGGATATATGTATTTATTATTATATAATATGTGTATTGATATTCTCTTGCTGAACAAATAATTATCACAACACAAACTTATTGGCTTAAAATAGCACACATATTTTTGTTTCATGATGGTTCAGGAGTCCCAGCACAGCTCTGATAGGCACTCTGCTTAGGGTCTCACAAGGCTGCACTCAAGGTGGCGGCTGAGCTATGTTCTCATCTGTAGGCTTGGCTAGGGAAGAATCTGTCTCCAAGCTTATTCAAGTTTTTGGCACAATTCATTTATGGCCTCGGATTTTACTGGCTGTTGGCTGGAGGCCACCCTCAGGTCCCAGATGCTGCTCAGAGTTCCTGGTGACCACCTGCACTTCCTTGCTGTGTGAGCTTCCTCAACATGACTGCTCCCTTCATTAAGCCAGCAAGGAGAATCTTCCACTACAGTCACTGTGATGGAGTCTTATTTATAACATAATGAAATCATAGGAGTGTTATCCTGTTTTCTTTGTCATATAATGTAATCAAATCAAGGGATTTATTAGAAGCAGGTGGTCTTGCCCACACCCCAGAGGATGAAATAAAACAAGGAAGTAGATACCAGGAGATGGGACATTGAAGATCACATTGGAATCTGTGCACCGCAACATGTGAGAGAATTATTTTACTAACTTGGTTAGAGTTGCTAATTTTTTCTTAATATTCTCTTGACAATGGAAAGAACTACAGAAAGATTATGAATCAAGGAATTCCAGAAAGTATGCTCTCTTCTGCTATGTCAACCTCGTGATAATCTTCTTGTGAGTTTCCATGGCCACAAAAAGATGAGAGTCAAGAGGGCCATCTTACCAAAAATGTCCATAACTGCAGTACGGTCAGCCTTTGTAGATCTATAGACAGGCACAGATCACTTTATAAACAATGCAGAAGTAGATTTGCCACAAAAATACGGATGCCTTATTATTAGTCAAAATTCTATTCAAATATAAGATATTATCATGGTCAGAGGAATGTGACTAAACTTTTACATGCTGGTATTTCCCTTGTACTAAAAGAAGACTCACTGCATAAATTTTTTATATATTTTGACCTATTTCAAGGTATTTACAAACCTCAAAAAAAGAAAAACAATAAAAAAGCTTCATAATACATATAGAGAATGTCTAAGTCACATTTTTAATTTCAGAGAAAATTTCTTTGAACTTAATTTTGTGATTTTGCATAAATTTGGAGGTACAATTATGTAAAAATGACATAACCGAGATAATGCTGGTGGATATGCTTGAATAATACAAACTGCTATTGAAAATAAAGTGAAAATTGTAATACCAATTAGTTATTCTCGGTACTCTTAGTATTTCATATTTTTCCCTTGAGTTTTTATTTTATGCAAAGCCATACTTATTATGCTAGTTATCTGGAATTGAATTAATTTATTGATTACAAATTCACTTGTCAACATGATTAGAATAATGCTCCTCTACATTTATTGCTCAGTTAGACATATAAACAGTTTTCCTTAGAAGTTTAGATTGACTAGCTTTTGAAGTTCTCAATATAGAAAAAGGTTTTAGCAGAAAAATGCACTTAGCAAAATCAAACAAAAATCTATAATTTTGATTTTTTTTGTTTGATTTTTTTGTTTGTTTTGTAATTTCTCTCAATTGAAATCAGGGACACCTCTTTTACGTGAATACATAAGTGTTAAACTACTAACAAGCAATCATAGAGCAGGGGAGAAGAAAATGAGACATTTTTCCTTACTATTTGCTCGCAACAGAGAGTAATATTCAAATGACCACTCTGCAAATCTGAAAAGGCATGTGCACATGTGCTTGAAGGTGAATGAGTATAATAAATAGATGACTATAGCTGCTTCCTTCTCAAACTAGGCATATCACGTTTTCAGATAGAAATAGTCATTAAGAAAACATTTCTTCAATTTAAAAATATGACCAATTGTAAATTACCTTCATAGTGTTATTCAGATGAGAGAGAAGGACTTTCCCAATGGTATCAGCTCATGTGTGAAAAATCTGTTTCTCATCTGTCAAGGATAAATAAATATTTGCCAAATTGTACCCAGGTTCCAATATCACAGGAAAACTCCACAAATGACCCGGTGAGGTTAAGGGTACGGGACTTTCCCCACTGTCGGTGAAGGTAACAACTGAATATAAAGGTGCCATGTTTTGACCACCTTCTCTACAGGTTTTACGGTCTTGCTTTCAATTTTCTTAATGTAAAGTGTTTCATTCAGCCTTAATAAGTCATGTCAATGTATCACCTTCAAATAGACATTATTTTGAGTTTATGCATTATTTGCATAAACATTATTCCCATATCCTTTTTCTCCTTCCTGCCAACTCCCCTCCCCCAACACACACTCATGAAAGCGCTGCTTCTGGTTAATTAGAAGTATCTAGAATTGCCTTGTCTGCTTACTCAGTAAGATCTTTCTAAAAGGTGACAGGGAATATAAAAAGATGTAGATGATGCCACCAGGGTAGGCTGAATAAAATGTTGCTGAGATTAAAGTATCTGGATAAATATAAGACTTGAATTTCCATTATCTTTAATGAATTCATTACCAAACCATAGAGAAGTTTTGGAGTTTGGGAGAATTTTTGACCTGTCATGGGAGATTTCATTTAATATAAGAGTCAATGGGAGGAATGTTTAAGGAGACAGAACAATAACTAAAATGGGGATATACTTGTGGTTCAGAGTCATCATCATAACATTTTAAAACAATACATAACTAAATTTCTAAATAATGTGCAAGTTCTTATTCCTTATGCTTATGGAAAGAATATATTATGGCCTTACTGTAGATAAGCAAAATAAAGCACGATTCTCACTTCTGTGCTACATGCGGTCTTTCACCTGTATTCACTCAAAGTTTTCATTCAAAAAATATTTATTAACACACTGTGTGTGTCAAAGTGCACTATCTGAACATTTTCTCATTTGTGAAAAAGCCATGACCCACTGTTGTGAATTACTCTGAATAAAATATCTTCTTACTCTGAAACATTATGGATATAAAAATTAAAAAATACTGAGATGTCCACACATTTTGGGTTGCCTGGGATGATTCTGATTTAGGACTATGATTTATGAGTAATGGCTAACTACATCCAGTTCACTCCCTGAAGTGGCCTAATTTTGACAATAAATTATTTGATCACCCTAATTAAAATGACTATATAAGTGCCAACCATTCAGTTAACAATAAACATTAGAAATACCTTGGTACTATCCAATCCCACCTTCCTGTCTTTTCTAAATTCTTTTCTGAATTCTGAGGTTATAGATATATGTGTTGTTGTGGACAGAGTTGTGACCCCTCCAAATAGACGCAGAAGCCCCCTTTCCCTGTGAATGAGACCTTTTTCGGAAATAAAATCTTTGAGACGTAATCAAGTTAAAATGAGATTAGGGTGGACCCTAAATGTAATGACTGGCTCCTCTTAAAGAGAAAAACACACACAAGCAGACAGACACACACAGAATCAAGATGACCATGTGATGGCCAAGGCAGAAATTGGTGTGATGCAGCTACAAGACAAAAAATGCCAGGGACCGCCTTCAATGAAAAGAAGATAGAAGAGGTAAAGAAGTATTCTTCCCTGGAGCTTTCAGAAGGAGTACAGCCCTGCTAAGTTGATTTCGGAGTTCTAGCCATCAGTTCTATGAGAGAATAAATTTCTGTTATTTTAAGCCACTCAATTTGTGACACTCTGTTGCAGCATCCCTAGGAATCTAATGCGAAGATTATGTCCATGAATGTCTTTATAGTTTCTCATATGTATATACTGATCAGTTAGAATATATATGCTATTATTTTTCATATATTAATACTTTATATAAATGGAATCAAATTGTTTCTATTTTTATGCTATTCGTTTCTCTAAATACTATGTTGATTTCTTTTAGCTTAACTATGGAATACTATCCCATTCCATAAATAAATATAGAAATATATACACAGGTATATATAGTTTCTCTTGTTAATGGACATTTATATCGTTCACAATTGATAGCTATTACAAATATATCTTATACTTGTCTTTTTGTATATACATTGTATAAATGAGTAGGCAATGCAATTCTTCAAATTAATGTGGTATTGCTAAATTGCTCCTCAAATTAGTGTAGTAATTTTCAAATTCATCAGGAATGCATAGGAAATCACTTTGCTTCTTGTTACTGCCAAGGTTAGTATTACTAGAGCAACATTTCTGTTGTCAACTTTTTGTTGTTGTTGGTTGGTTGTTTTTGCCAATCAGTTAAGTGAGAAATTATACTCCTTCATTGTTTTAATTTGCAGTTCCCTGATTACTGGTGAAGTTCACATATTCATATGTTCATTGGGATTTCAGATATTCTCTCCTGCGGTTTACATGATCATAACTTTACACTTGTAAGTTGATTTATTTGTATCCCCCTCAATAATATGTAGTAGATATTTTTAGTTTTTGGATCATGATTCTTTATTGGTATTACATGGTTTAAATATCTTTTTCCAGATGGAGGCTTATATGCAACTCATGCAATACACCTTACTAAAGGCAAAGTTATTCTTTGTTCTCTCTATGCTACCCTTATCGTTGTGAACATCACAATGTTTTTTGACTTGATTGCATATATGATTTCCTATGAAATTCTGAGTTCTTTACGAACAGGAACAATGTTTCTTCTCTCCAGCTAAAGACACACACAAGACACAACGACAATATAAATTAAACAGTAATAAATTGATTTTAGGCTTGAGGAGTACTTAAACTCATTACCAGAGAGTATTGAACAATCATTTTTGGTGAAAGTTAGAGAATACAGTACTGTACATATAATACAGCTTTTATTTTGTGACTACAGGATTAAACAAGTGAACAGATAGAAAAGATTCCTTGGTTATTTATGTCCTCCAAGCATCTAACACACAATGCGGCCAGGATATATTTTCTTTATTTGATTTTCCATAGTGTGTCCAAATACACTGTGAAAAAAGAAGATTACTTGAGGCAACAAATATAGGAACCTGAAGCAAAAAAATCTATGGTACCCTGAGCTGGGAAAAACACTGCAAAGTCTTTACTACTAAATTTTGTAGCACATTTAAATCTCATTACCATAAAAATTATATTTATTTTTATTATTTTCATTTAAGCATCCTCATAATCTTCCATATTGTGGTTCAGTTTTCTTTCTTATATATCAAATGGGGATATTATGAGCTTAGATATGATAATGAGCAAAAGTTATTTGTAAAGATGTTCAAATAAAAACTGAGGATCCTAATTTAGCTATTTCAGTCCAAATTAATGTGTTGAAGTAATGATAGAAGTAACTTTGTATGTATTTTTGAAAATTTAAGTTGCACCATTCCTCCAAGATCACTAGAAATACTATTAACCCTAGTCCTTCTTAATTAGCCTCTTTATATCTTTTAAGGACTAGTATGTGTAGCAATGAGAGACAATGGATTATGCCTTACCACTTAGCTCTACATTTTGAAATGCATTAATGGTTCTTGTCATTCACATTATGTATGTGTCACTTTCTTGGCAATATGCTGACAACATGTCATTAAGATTGAGGATGCAAGGATTAATTCCCATGAGAGTGATGATCTGACAATACGTTTATCTACAAACAAGTAAACATTTCCCTCCTTTCTTTCAAAGTTTCTATGTGACAGTATCATTGTCATACATGACTTTTATAATATAAAAATTAAAAATAATATACCTAAATACAGTATAATGTAATGTTTTAAAGATAATTCAATTAAAAATAATATATATAATACATATACATATTTTTTGAGTAAAAGAAATCATAAATGTATTTGTGTGAGTGGTGAGTTTGAAACATTCCAGATAGAGATCTTATTTCTTTATGCTGGGTGAGGGAGAACCAGAATGCTGCCTTGATATTACCTGGATTGATTATGATATTTACATTGACAGTCGGTTGTAAGTGATGTTTGGAAACAGACTGAATGCCAAACAACAACAACAAAACACTGTGTCCAATGAGATCAATCTTTCCTGAGAAGCTAACAGAACTATTCAAACTGGTGTGCTCATTGATACATCTGATAGGTGCTAGTTTCCCCTGTAAGATTATTTTGCTTTTTGCCTACCTATCTGTTTGCAAATAGGGTGAACATATGCCTCAGATTTCCCAGGACATTCCCATTTAACTACTGTCTTCTAGTGTATGCTTTATTAACACCTCATTTCTGTCTCAAAAGAGCTCTGGTTTAGGCAATAAATTATGTAGTTACCCTACATATCTAAAATATAGTCAAAATAGTTTTCACCTTTACTCATTTTTTTATACCAATCAAAAGAAACATTTAGTATCTTTTGTATGTGAACAATATTGAAAGCAGTTTACTAACCCTGAAATTCTACAAAAAAAGTAGTTTTCACTTGTGGTATACGACTAGAAATTGCTTTAAGGTTGTATACTTTCCAACACGTTATAAGTCTGGTCAACAAACAAAAAGTAAAGTCAAAGGAGCTTAGAGATTATCTAACTAACATTTTCAAATGTCTTCTATATTACATGAGGGAGAAAATGGATCTGTGTTTGAGAAATGCTGAAATGACACAGAGCTTAATATTTCAGAAATGAAACAGTTTGAGAGAGGTCAAATGACATCATTTGGCCAGTTGTACTAAAATGAAGATTAGAAGTCAATTAACTTGACCTGGTCAATTTACTTTTACTATAGCACACAGCATTTACTTATTAGAGTAACTGGGCCTTTGTGTATTGTTCCAGGCTATAAAATCTATAGAGATTCTCCAAAAGTATGAAAGGTAAGAAAAGGAATTCATCATCACTAAATTCAAAGTTTAAATAAAAGAATTAAAGTGTTATACACACGTGCACACACACACAAATGTATATCATTTTTTTCCTGAATAATTATTTTAACTTTCTTTTATGTAGCATGGTAACCTATAGCCCACAGTTTAAACGGAATACAAATTAGGCTTGTTTTCCTCCCTAAATGTAATTATTTCTAAACACTATTCTTTCTTAGGGAGCCATATGATTTTGGTATGTGTTTTGTTACTCCCAGTCTGCTTCTCTTCTAATTATTTTTAAATGCTGTATTGAGATTAATTTCAGTGGTACTAATGTATATAATTTAAATGAAAACATGAAATCAAATTACCACTGGCTTATGCAATATTTAAGAAAAGCAGCTTAAATTGGGGAAAAGTGGAATTAAGTACAACATATTATTGAAATGCATAAGTTAATTCTTTCCTACTGTGTTAAGTAAAGGGACTGGCATGGAATCTTTAGTTGTGAATTAAAGTGCTAGGGGCTTACATGGGCAGTAATGTGAGTGAAGAAGAATTATCCCAGGAAAGAAATGATAGCTGTTCTTCAGGGAGCTTTGAATAAGGTTTAGTAAGCACACTCAAACTGTTCCTTTTCCTTTTCACAATATTATATTTTACTGCTTGTTATTTTATTTTTATAATAATTATATTTACCCATTTCTTGTTATAAAGTATAGAAAATAGCATACTTTTTCTTCTATGTCTATAATTGTAGAATGGTAAAATGGTGCTTATTTGATTTAGTGCAGTGATTTTCTTTGGATTCTATTGAAATAATCTTTGAACAATAACCAGTGGTGAGAAAAGTTTTAAAAATAATAACAAGGCCATTTAAATGAAATGTCCAGAATAGGCAAGTCCATAGAGACAGAAAGTAGATTCATAGCTGCCAGGGGCTGGAGAGAGGAGGGAAGGGAAAGTGATTGCTGTTGGTTCCAGATTGCTTTTGGGGATGATGAAAATATTCTAAACTGAGATTATGGAGATATGAGCACAAATCTGTGACTATATTAAAATCATTGAATTTTTTAAAAAGAATAGTTGCATGTAATTTAAATACAATAAGATTTGCATATTTCATTGGTTAAAAATACCAAAAGTTTTTCAGATACTTATATCCTTGAAGCCAGTAAATCCCCTCCTCAATTTAAAGTCTAAAAATCTAAATAAAAATGTAAGTATTTAGTTATAACAGTATTTATATCAGTGCTATAATAGTACTTGGGCCAATGGTATCTATGATTAAAACTTTGAAAAACAACGAAATAATCTTTAAACTTCCACAAACATGACAAATTTAATCTCAAGGCACATATACCAATTTTGCACATAACTTTTCATTTCATTCTGTATATTGCTATAAGTTTATGTGAGGATTTACAAAATAATTTGTATAGTAGTTCCACAAAATTCTATATTAAATAACATCCAGTGAATGGAGAGTTTAATATGTCTACTTCCATAAATTTACATTTAAGATACAAGCTGGTAAGTATTAGATTTCATAAAATTTAAAGATTGGTTTTAAAGTAACGATTTAATGAAAAATTTTCAGCCTAAGCTCTAGGTCCTAGAATATATTTAAGCTCCTATATCTGCTAGAGAATAATTAATCCCCTGATCTGTAACCTGACCTGGGATACTCTTGAGGAAGAGAACAGATGGTCAAGGCACCTTCAGTTCTACAGGATGTATATGATCCTGTCCGCATTTCTTTTAGAAGCCTTAGAGTTCAGATGGTATAACCCAGAAATGGGTGATATATAGTAGTTTCCATGTCTATCCTTCCATGTCTATCCTTGAGATCTTTTCTAGCCTGGGGTCTTAAGTGAAGGTTTCAGAACTTGAGAGGGACTTCTGTCTGGAAGATCACACCTTTCAAGCTGGTTTAAAAAAAAAACAACACAAAAAAAACTCCACCTAATTTGTGCATAGTCCTATTTGGGGCAAGCCATAGATTTAATACTTAGTAATTATTTTAAGCATCTTCCTTTTGTTATCAAATGCATCAGGTGTGACTGAAATATAGTCATCCTAACAATTACTATCCTGTTGCCACTTTGAAAGTAACTCATCTTCTCTGAGACTTTGTGTTCTCCTCTAAAAGTAATCTAGTTCTACCTTGGTAATCAATGGTAATTGTCAGATTTTGGGGGGGTTTACTATTCATCTCACATAAACTAAGACCCCTTCTGCAAGTCATCTCTCTCCTCACTCCTGGAAATAACTCTCTCCCTTATTATTGACTGGGTTCCCTTGAGGCCATCTTCAGTGTCTCAGGAACCAGTGGTGGGTGTAGTGCCTTAGAAACCACACAAGATTTGAACGTGTGCACCAGTGATCTCCAGAATTATATTAAGTCTGTGTCAAAATGCATAGCTGTAAAAGTAGCTGGTAAGTTCATGACATGTGAATCAACGAAATTAGAACACTCCCTCACACCTTATACAAATATAAAATCAAAATGGTTTAAAGACCTAAATATAAGATGTGACGCATAAAACTCCTAGAAGAGAACACAGGCAAAACATTCTCTGAAAATCGTAGCAATGTTTTCTTAGATCAGTCTCCCAAGGCAAAAGAAATAAAAGCAAAAATAAACAAATCGGACATAATCCAATTTAAAGCTTTTGCACAGCAAAGGAAACCATCAACAAAATGAAAAGGCAACCTATGGAATGGAAGAAAATATTTGCAAATGATGCAACTGACAAGGGGTCATTCTAAATATATATACAGTGTGTGTGTGTATCCAAAATATACAAACAGCTCATAGAACATAATGTTGAAAAAAAAAACAGCAATCAAAATATGGGCAAAAGACCTAAATAACATTTTTCCAAAGAAGACACACAGATGAATAGTATAAAATGGATAACTAATAAGAACCTGCTCTAAAAAAAAAAATAAATGAAATAAAATTCCAAAAGAAAAAAAAAAGACACACAGATGGCCAACAGGAACATGAAAAGATACTCAACAATGGTAATTATTAGCAAAATGCAACTCAAAACCACAATGAGGTAACACCTCACACCAGTTAGAATGGCCATCATCAAAAAGTCTATAAATAATAAATGCTGGAAAGGGTGTGGAGAAAAGGGAACCCTCCTACACTGTTGCTGGGAATGTAAACTGGTGTGCCTCTATGGAAAATAGTGTGGAGGTTCCTTAAAAAACTAACAATAGAGCTTCCATATGATCCAGCAATCCTACTCCTGAGTATATACCCAGAAGAAAACAAAAATTCTAATACAAAAAGATACATGCACCTAAAGTTCACAGCAGCACTATTTACAATAACCAAGACATGGAAACAACCCAAGTGCCGATCAACAGATGACTGGCTTAAGAACATGTGGTATGTGTATATATGTATTATACACACACACACACACACACACACACACACACACAATGGAATACACTCAGCCATAAAAAAGAATGAAATATTGTAATTTGAAGCAACATGAATGGACCCAGACAATATACTCAAGTGAAGTAAGTTAGACAGAGAAAGACAAACACTATATGATATCACTTATGTGGAATTTAAAAAATAATACAAATGAATCTATATACAAAATAGAAACAGACTTACAGACACAAAAAACAAAATTAAGGTTACCAAAGGGGAGAAGGAGGGAGGGAGGGACAAATTAGGGGTATGAGATTAATAGAGACAAACTGCTATACATAAAGTAGATAAGCAACAAGGATTTACTGTATAGTACATGGCAATTATATTCAGTATCTTATAATAACCTATAATGGAATATAATCTGAAAGAAAAACTGAATCACTATGCTCTACACCTGAATTTAACACAGTACTGTAAATCAACTACACTTCAGTTAAAAAGAAAAAAAGTAGCTGGTAAGTTCAAAGACATATATGAAAGTGTTTAAAAGGAGAGAGAGATATAAAGGTATGTTTCCAGGAATCTCATATAGGGCAGTATCTAAATCTAAGAGTAGGGAAATCCTCTGTTAATATTTGTCTTCCTTCTCTCTCCAGTAAACCTACTTGTTATGGAATTTCTTATCCTTTTTGTTACAGTAATGAAAGCCAAAGACTGTACTCACTTATCAAGAAGGAATCTGTGTATAAGACCCAATGCTTGCCCACAAACACTCAATGTATTATAGCACAAGTCTCTCAATGGCTTGTACAAATATTATATCATTGTAATTTTTTCTGTACATTTGAATTAAGAAAGCATCTGTGTATCTGCTGCAATAAGCTGGCTCTCGGTGGAGATTGTGCAAGATCTTCTTCTCACTCTCTAAGAGTAACCCTGCCTCAGGCCTTCTTTTTTAAAATCTAAGGCACACACTGAATTTGGTGGGACCCATTACACACTACCTTGATCTGCACTTTCTCTCTGATGTGGGAGTTGAGTTCAGGAGATTCATAGAACACATGTTAAATTGCTCATTGTGTAGGAACTCAACTGCTGGGAATAAAGTCACTTTGCATTTGGTGTCACATTTCATATCACCTGAATATTTACTATGCTTTTTTTAAACTTTGTGCTTGTGTTTATACCAAAGACCTCAGATGGGACATTGTGGGTTAATCTTTTACTACAGATTTATTATAAAGATTTTTAAATTATATTATAAAATATGGGCAAAAGGATAATCTGACAAGGGTTCATAGTAGTAGAGGGTTATTTGCAATTTGTGGCTTCCCAACCTCCTGGTTGCAAATGATCAAATCCTGAGTTAGGTAACAGGAGAGGACTATCTTTTCAAGGTTTGAGATCTGTTGGTATTTTCAACTGCTTGTAAATCATACATGTATTTGCAGTGCTTTCTCTACATATAATTTTACTTTGAAAATAGTAACTTAACTAATATTTTTTAAAAGACCACATTATATTAATTTAAAAGCTATATAATCACTACAGGGTTCATCTATACTTTCTTATCAGGATTTAAGTATCTGCCAAAATTTGTGTTTAAGTAGGTGCTGTTGATAACTAATACTTCTCATTCACTGACTTTCACATTTTACATTACATAAAACTTTGGGCCTTTAAAGATTAACATAATAATTTAAATGAAATATTGATAATAATATTTTGGAAAAGTACTTAATATATGGAGAAAAGAGAAAGTAATATGTTTGTTTGACATGTTCATAAAATGTGGATTTTCTGTTCCCTTTGATGTAGATGACTATGAAATCACATTGATCTTGATAAACACAAACTCATGTCAGCATTGTCAAATTGGGCTCAATAACTTTACAGCTGTGATGTCTATTGCTCTATTATGCATAACATTAGGTATCAGGCAAACTGTATCACTTTCCTTCCTTTCTTCCTGCCAGTGTTTATGTATTTCACTCCACTGGTAAATTCTAAGATATGGTCGCAAGGTAGTCTGAAATCCAATTGACTTTTGATTTTGACTCGCACAACTTGGATAAGTTATTTAATCTTTCAAAGACTAGATTCCTCATGTATAAAATGGGGATAAAAATAGTAATAACCCATGTCCTACCTAAATAATAAAAAATAATTGGTATATAGTAAGGGCTCAATAAATGTTAGATATTGTTACTTTTTTTACTCAAATCCTAGCTTAAACATCTCCATCAATTACTCTCAGATACCCTTAGCTGGATATATATTTTATCTCTCTAGATCTCCAAATCAAATTTTACTTTTTAAAAATAGTTTCTTTTTATCTTCCATCTGAAGTACCTAATTCATTGCTAATGTGCATTTATGTTATATAATTGATATTTTTTTCATAGATTCAAATAATGTAATCATCAATGACATTTTCTGGTGAATGACAACTATCCAGAACATATTAAATAACAACTGTAATATTCATTTAAAGCTACAAAGTTTAAAATATTAGAGAGTGGGGAAAAGTTGTTATTCAAGGATGGAAGATGGAACTTCTAAAGTAATTCAAGTATGACCCAGCTGTAGCCATTGTACAGGTTCTCTGCCCTGGCAGTCAGAGATTAGTTTTTAATAAACCTAGAATATCAATGCCAGAACGTTGAAATCAGGGTCCCTGCTCTCTTTGGTATACACTTAGAGAAAGATTGCAACCAATATCAAGGTTTGCAAAATGAATCTAAACATGCTTGCTCATCAAGGGAACCAAATAACACTAGGAGCTGCTACGAAGCCACAGTGTTTGTGAAAAGATTAAAGCAATAACCAGAGAGCAGAGAACAGGCAGATTAGGCAAAGAGAATGGCCTCTGGATCATTGATCTTTAATTATTTTTTTCTCTTGAAATAACAAATTATTTTTTATACTCAATGCATTTTCAAGTTGACCTCTTAAAATTTTATCATCAATGCCAATAGAAGCAAAAATGTATTTCCCACATTTTAAATTGTTTGAATTTTACATCACTTCCAAATGCATTGAATTTAATAATTTCAAGTCTGCAATCACCCACTGAAAGAATAAACAAGCTCCTGTTAAGTAGTCATATATTTTGCACTTTTTCCTTTGAACTTCAATTTCAATTTCACTTTTCCAAAGAATTCCTACAATAAATATTTTTATACATATTATACATAAAACATATGTTTATGTTTTAAACAAAACATATTGTATATATTTAAATTGTTTATAATTTACATATAATTTCAAAAAAGTTTCCTGTGCCAATTAGGCTTTACTTCATAAAACATTTATTCTGGCTTGAGAAAGCATTTCATTTATTAGTGGTTCACCATTGGCCATAATAACATATATATTACAACTTTTGAAAATGCTTAATCGTAAGAGCAAATTTTATTGAAATTGCAGTTAATTAAGATGTGTGGCAGTGTTATAAAGCTTGTAAAAGGATGTCCTTAGATATTATAATTATCTCCTTGCTTAATGGTCCTGAGATTTTTACATTACTGTAGGGCAAGGCACCTTATTGGGATGTAAAATGTGCTTGTTGCTGTGAAAATGGTAGAAGCATAATTGTGAAGGAGGAGGTTGGAATAGGAAATGTAGTTGTCAAGAAGGTCATGCTAGGAAAAAAAGTATATACAGAGGTAAAGGATCTGGAGAAACATTCCTTTGAAACAATCTGTGCATGAGTTTTTGGAAAGTTTTCCTGTGAGGCCAAAGATACACGTATCACAGGATGAAAACCACTGTTTTATATGATCTGTGAGATTTTCCTCAACTCATTCGTGTGGGTTAGCCAATTCACATTAGAGAAACACATGGTTACAGAATGGAAACTCCAAGAACAAAAATGCTAATGTATGGATTAGATGCTGTAGGGAGGTAAATAAATGATTACCCTCCCCATCATTACTCAAGAGGCTTCTGGTTTCCACTGGGAGGAAGTCCCTCCACACTCTACTCCTGGATTCAGCTGTAGGCATACTAATGAACATGCCCTATATGGATAACTTTTAATTATGTAAATACATTTCTACGAATTTGCTTGAGAATGTTGGAAATCATAATTAACTATGACACTCCAGTGCCATTTAACAAAGAACTGCCTTTGGTCACTACAGTTAGATTTTTACAGCAACTTAATGTTTTAAAAGTAAAGAAAAAACTGTTTAAGTACTTCACGGATAATTATATGCCACTAATAATAACTTGCACTTTGACTAACTCTTTTTAGTATACTTAGCTCTAATTAAAAAACAGTAAATTGGTTTGATCCATTTATTTATTTATTTATTATGTTGTAGGTTCCTGGATTGTGTAATTGTTTGGAGAGCTTATACTAATGCTTTATACATCTCTGAAAACAGAAGAAATGAGTACAAAATTAGGCTTATATAAATGCTGGATATGCTCTGAATTAAGAATCCTTGGCTTGCTCAACAACTTACTAAAGACATAGGGACATTGTATTCCAAAGTCAAATTTCTTATTCATGTAAGCATTATTCATGGAGATTGTTGTGGTCTTCCAAAACATTCTTCCTTATTCCTTATAGATCATCCATTTTAAAAAACATGTTTTTCATACTCAGGTAGCCAGACTCCAGTTGGTAATACTGAATGAAAATTCTCTAGAAAATCAATTTTACTTACAGTACCAATGTCAAAAACTCAAACAAACAAGGCTATTCAGCTGGTTGTCTTGTAACTTAATTAACTCAAGGGGAATTCATAGAGTGAACACAATCAGTTTTGTATGAAGCACACAGAAGGTGAATTTGAATAGAAATTCTACTTTTTCCCCCCAAGAATATATTCTTTAGGCTATTCTAGCAGTGTCTTATCTACAATCTTCCAATCCTCTGAAATTATATTCGATATTATCATTCTTTAAAAAGAGAGCATAAAACACTTAGGATTTAAACTCAATGTAATTTACTTAAATTTTAAGAAAAATTTGGAAAAATATTATTTTCCCTAATGTGAACAAAACCTATTTGTTAATTACAAAATCAACATATTTATCTCAATTTAAACTCTATTACTTCATTTACAATTATTTTTAGTAAATTTTCCCTCAGTAGGTATTCTTATAAAGTTTTATCATTAAAAATATTGAGTGAGTCAGAGAAATAAGAAGATACACTTGAGATAGCAGAAATGTTAAAATTTCATCATTCCCTTGAATATGTGACTCTAGGCAAAGAAAAAAGGAATGAAAAAAACTAAAGGAATAGCCTCTACCTCATCTGTTGTGATATGTTTCACTTCCCTAAATATGACCTGTTTCTTGAAGAGCATAGGTTTAATGGGTCTGGTAATAAACACCACCTCTGGCTTTTTTATTTTGTATTCTCCATCTCTTCACAGTCTTTATTTATGGTTTTATTTTCTTTTATTCTGAATCAGTTTCTGAAATTTCTGTAAATCAAGTAAGGAAATTAGCATTTACAAAGAGAGAAAAATAAACAAAAGGGATGTAGTGGATGGACCACTTTATCTGGAGTGTTTGGATAAGGCCCACTAAAAGTTGCTGGAGAAGATCATATGCCCTTGTGATTGGAGGAAAGTAGCAGGTAATTTTTTGTTGTGCCTAAGGTAGAAGCAGTTCCAACATAACTTAAGTGTTGTGACATTAGGGCCAGAGAGACTAGGGATAAATATGCAAAATCAAATTTCATGGCCTTTAGATATCAATAAGAGCAAAAGTCCTACAACAAAAGAAGCATAAGGAAATAATTCAGAGTAAAATTAGGAGCAGAGGACTACCCAGATATATATGAGCCAAACCTTGAAGTGGCATACATGCACCAATTTTGTTCTTACTCCACTTATAAGAATTTGGCCACTCCCAATCTCCCAATTCATCCCACTCTCTCCTTCCCTCTTGGTATCCATACATTTGTTCTCTACATCTGTGTCTCTGTTTCTGCTTTGTAAATAAGATTGTCTATACCATTTTTTTCAGATTCACATATATGCGTTAATATACAATATTTGTTTTTCTCTTTCTGACTTAACTTCACTCTGTATGATAGTCTCTAGGTTCATGCATGTCTCTACAAATGACCCAATTTTGTTCCTTTTTATGGATGAGTAGTATTCCATTCTATATATGTACCATGTCTTCTTTATCCATTCCTTTGCTGATGGACATTTAGGTTGCTTCCATGTCCTGGCTATAAATAGCACTGCAATGAACATTGGGGTGTTTGTGTCTTTTTGAATTATGGTTTTCTCTGGGTATATGCCCAATAGTGGGATTGCTGGATTCTGTTTTTATTTTTTTTAAGGAATCTCCATACTGTTCTCCATCGTGGCTATATCAATTTACATTCCCTCCAGCAAAGCATGAGGACTGACATATACACACTATTGATACTATGTATAAAATAGATAACTAATGAGAACCTACTGTTATAGCACAGGTAACTCTACTCAGTGCTCTGTGGTGACCTAAATGAGAAGGGAATACAAAAAAGAGGGGGTATATGTGTAAGTATAATGGATTCACTTTGCTGTACAGTATAAACTAACACAATATTGTAAAGCAACTATACCCCAATTTAAAAAAGAAAAAAGAAAAATCAAACACACACACACATACAAGCACACACACACTCACACACACACACATTCAGCCACATGATCATACCTACACCAAGAGATGCTGGAAAATCTAATCTAGTTATGTACTAGCTAGAAAAGGAAACCAATTGGTGAACTACTACATGATTTATACTAAGGCGGGATTTTTGAAATGAGAGAACCAACAAGAGTTGTCTGGGAAAGTCGGAGACTGAATGGGTCGGAAAAATATATTATGGCTGTGGGGAAACTGTAAAAGCCTTCTTGAGTTTTGTCATTTTAAACTTGAAATACATCTAGTAATCATGGTTCTATTCCTTTGCTTATTTATTTGCTCATTTGCTTTTCCCTTCATTTTCTTCAGTCATAGTCAGCTGTATATCGATATATGGAGAAGTTAGTAGGCTGATGTATTAGGTTCCTATGGCTGCCATAATAAATTACTCCAAACTGGGTGGTTAAAAAACAGAAATTTATTTTATCCCAGTTTTGGACTTTAGAAGTCCAAAGTTAAGGTATCAGCAGGTTGTTTCCTTCTTTTGGATTCAGAGGGATAATGTTTGCCATGCCTCTCTCTTGCCTTCTGGTGGCTGGAGCTCAGTCCTTGGATTGTGGAAGTGCAGCTCCTCTGCTTCCATCATCACATGCTGCTCTGTCTATGTCTGTGCATGTCTCTACTTTCTCTTATAAAGGCACCTGTCATCAGATTAAGGTATGCTCTAGTCCAGTATGACCTCATCTTAACTATGTACATCTTCAAAGACCCTATTTCTAAATCAGGTCACATTCAGAGGTACTGGTTATTAGGTTTTGAAAGTACCTTTTTTAAAAATTAATTTTTATTGGAGTAGAGTTGATTTACATATCTGTTTTTCCCCCATATGCATTGTGTTCTCTTATTCCCTCATACCCACACATTCTAAACCAGAAATAATAATAACAACAGTAAATGAATAATAACAACACATGTAAACTGCACTTAAAGTGTCATTCACTATGCTAAGTGCTTTTCATACAGTTTCTCTTTTAATTTTCAGAACAAATCTATGAGGTAGAAATAATTAGCCTAGAGTCTAAATTTTTACAGCAGAGGAAACTATGATTCATTTACAGCAGAGGTAGGAATCTGTACATGGTACCAAAATGCAAGTAATGGATCTGGGATTTGAAGACTGGTTTCTCTGATTCCAAAGCCTCTGTTTTTTTTTTGTTTGTTTGTTTTTTGAATTTTATTTATTTTTTATATAGCAGGTTTTTATTAGTTATCTATTTCATGCATATTAGTGTATACATGTCAATCCCAATCTCCCAATTCATCCCACCACCACCAACCCCCCTGCTACTTTCCTCCCTTAGTGTCCATATGTTTGTTCTCTACACCTGTGTCTCTATTTCTGCCCTGCAAACCGGTTCATCTGTACCATTTTTCTAGGTTCCACATATATGCGTTAATATACGATATTTGTTTTTCTCTTTCTGACTTACTTCACTCTGTATGACAGTCTCTATCATACAGATCCATCCACGTCTCTACAAATGACCCAATTTCATTCCTTTTTATGGCTCAGTAATATTCCATTGTATATAGGTACCACATCTTCTTTATCCATTCATCTGTCAATGGGCATTTAGGTTGCTTCCATGTCCTGGCTATTGTAAATAGTGCTGCAATGAACATTGGGATGCATGTGTCCTTTTGAATTATGGTTTTCTCTGGGTATATGCCCAGTGGTGGGATTGCTGGGTCATATCACAATTCTATTTTTAGTTTTTTAAGGAAACTCCATACTGTTCTCCATAGTGGCTGTATCAAGTTACGTTCCCACCAACAGTGCAAGAGGGTTCCCTTTTCTCCACACCCTCTCCAGCATTGATTTTTGTAGATTTTCTGATGATGCCCATTCTAACTGGTGTGAGGTGATACTGCATTGTAGTTTTGATTTGCATTTCTCTAATAATTAGTGATGTTGAGCAGCTTTTCATGTACTTCTTGGCCATCTGTATGTCTTCTTTGGAGAAATGTCTATTTAGGTCTTCTGCCCATTGTTTGATTGGGTTGTTTTTTAATATTGAGCTGCATGAGCTGTTTATATATTTTGGAGATTAATCCTTTGTCCATTGATTCGTAATTTACATCCTTTTGATAATACAATTTGACTCAGTACAGTTGGTTTGCACATGGTTGTGTTTTGCAAGGTGAACACAAGATTTGAGAGAGGAACAAGAGAGTTGTGGGTATACCCTAAGAAGTGATTGTATTGATGGACACTGGAATTACAGAATTTTAGTGTGAAAGACAGAGGAGATAATTTGAAGGGTGGGAGATAGTTAAACTATTGGTCAGGCAGTGAATTTAAAGTTCTGACTTGGTCAAAGAGTGCTTGGAGTTGGGGTACTAGATGAAATGTTCTGAAGAAATAGTTTATGGTAGTGTTCCCTTGAGACTAATGGAACTGATACTGAGAAGAGGATCTGTCACTTGTGATGCCTTCCTCAAGATCTAGGAATCCATCAGTCACCTTCAGCTTCTTGCTTAGAAGGACATTTGACCCCTCTGAGGGTCTTATTCTAACTCTCTGCCCTGATTGGCCAGCATCTCATCAATAGAAACATTGATGTATCCTTTATCTCCAGAGACTCGGGGAGACCAATTCCAATAGAGCATGTCTATCATTTAGCTTTAGTTTTCTCAGTTGTGAGTCTTGCTGGTGATTTGTGTATCCCCATTCAGAGAATAGATTCTAAGCATGAAAAGAAATTGTCATGAAAATCCAACTCACTAGAATTGAGAAGAGAGAGATTTTACCCCTGAACATTTGCTCTGGGGTTAGAAAAACTCTGGACTCAGCACTGCAAAAGCTTTCTTCTATAAACCGTCTTAGTCTTTTTCCTCTCCAAAGTCAGATCGCCTTTCATATTCATGCTCTGGTAGAAGGATACTAGACAAACTGAACTGAATTTTCAACATTATTTTGAAAATATTTCCAAGAAATAAGAGTCTTACACTAACTTTAGTATCTGATAACTGTCATGATTCCTATTTAAGGATGGTAGGAATCTGGAATCTCCATTTAACATCTTATTATAGTAGGCTTTTGAATTTTAATAAATAAGGTATTAATTTCAAAATTCAACTACCTACAAATTGTACATCTCATAGAAAGAACCCAGCTCATTAAGCATCTCTATGAGGCCTATCAAAACTCCACACGTGCCAAAAGTAAACAAGATCTGAGGGACCAATGTATTATCAGTGTGGTTAACAGAGTAAAGAAAGTGAGGCCCCTAGCACACAAAATTTAAGGAGGTACTCACTTTCACTCTAAACTTACACTTTTGGTTATGTTTTCTAATTTAAAAATAAGTTCCATCACCTCACAGACAACAAAATTATAAGTATTGTCCAAGACACATCTCTATCACTCCCCCATCTACTCAATAATGATGATTCAATATTCAGATTTCCTGATCTCATTCATAAATGCACCGTTCCCTCAATCCACAGTATTTCAGCATGATTATTTCTTGTCTAGACTACATTAAATCATCTCTAAATTTAACTTCCCATATCTAAATCAAAATTAACTATCCTTATTCCTGCCTACTTGTCTGATCTTTCTAAAATTCAAAACTAGTTCTTCTGTGCCTGTGTTTAAATAGTTCTTTGTTTCTCAGTCAAGAAATGAAGTTTACATCATAATCTACTTATTTTTATCTCAACCACCTTATGTCTCTCAGCCTATCCGGGCAGTTCTCAAATGCGCCATACTGTGTTGTTCATCCGTGTATTTGTTCCCTCACTAGACCCTGGCCCGACATTCAGTTCCTCTTGGTAATGACCCACTAACATCTTAGAACCCAGGTCAAGCATCATTTACTCTATGAAGATTTCCCTCAGTTTTCCCAAGCAAAACTGAAACACTTTCATTTATTCCATAGCCTGTACAGATGTGTGCTATAGCATGCTTTATGACATTTATTCTAAAGTTCAAAGTTTCTTGAGATGTTTTCCCAGCACCACTTATTGAAGAGGCTGTCTTTTCTCCACTGTATATTCTTGCCTCCTTTATCAAAGATAAGGGGACTATATGTGCGTGGGTTTATCTCTGGGCTTTTTATCCTGTTCCATTGATCTATATTTCTGTTTTTGTACCAGTACCATACTGTCTTGATTACCGTTTTCACTCTTCTGACAGAATTAAACACACAGCAGTTTTTCAGTACATATATGTTGAATGAATAAATGGATACAATATAATAAGAACAATGAAAAGTAAATCCTTCCATTTATAAACATTTTAAGTCATTCTTCACTCTTCCAGAATTTCCTAGACCATAAATACCTTACACAAGCTCTGACATTCTAAAGTTGTGAGTAGATGAACATGCTGTATTAATACAAACTCTTCCTCCCCAAAAAGGTGACTAGATATTCGCAATCCTGTATTTAATTCCCAAAGGTCCTTTCAGTTCCCTAAGATGAATATCTCACTTCAGGCCCAGGAGATGCAATGGAAGTTCACATCTGAAATCACCTCAGCTCAGGACTCAGCTAAGTTGTTGGCTAACAATTTTCCCAAGTTCCCAAGATATGTTTGAAGACTTAACAGAATTGTTTTTTCTTACTTCTTCTCTGTGTCTGCATAAATTCTATAGAGAGCATCAGTAAAAATGAAATCATAACTTTTAAATTATACAATTTCATAATTTCAGCTTAGAGTGAAAGTTACAGAAAATGTTGGCTTTTTATATGCAGGGGCCTCCCCTATTCCAATTCAGTCACTCTACAATTCAGTGGCATGTGCTTAAAACAATCAAAACTGAGGATACGTGGCTAAAATTTACTATTGAATAACTTACAGTCAAATTAACCTGAAACATTTAATTATACAGATTTAACAGTTTCTCCATTTCAAAGTAATCAGGAATAAATGGTAAGCTGTTCTCAGAAATCACAATGATGAGATTTTAAATCAACAAAGATGACATTTTTCTCAGTATAGTATTGCTCTTTTATCTATAATTAACATCTATAACAGGTATTCCTTGGAGAAATACAGCATTTAGTTAACATCCAAATGATTAAACATTGACATACATTACACAGATACAGATAAACACACACACACATATATTGAAAGGTAATGCCCAGAGTCTGATTACATAAAGAATTTCCCTTGTTCTGGCAGACCTGGAATGTCAATAGGGAAGCAGACAAAACAGCCTAAGAAACACACATTTTTTTTTTAAAGAAATGTACATTATGTATAGCAAATGTATGCATTTCTGTTTGACAGAAGCCTGCTGGATATAGTTGGTAGTAAAATGAAAGTCTGAATCTGGTGGAAGCCAAGTTCATGAAAGGGTATTTTTAGGTGAAAGAAACATGGTCTTGTTTCTAGTGGAAGAAAATGAGGGAGATGTGAAAGAATAGCAAGGAAGGATTGAGGAAATAGACTAGAATAAGGAAATTAAGAAGACAGGGTTAGGACAAGCTAAAAGTTGCAGGCACATATATAGAGAACAAAAGTATGGATACCAAGGGGGAATGGAGGGGGGGTGAATTGGGAGATTGGGATTGACATATATACACTATTGATACTATGTATAAAATAGATAATTAATGAGAACCTACTGTATAGCACAGAGAACTCTATTCAATGCTCTGTGGTGACCTAAATGAGAAGGAAATCCAAAAAAGAGGGGATATATGTATACGTATAGCTGATTCATTTTACTGTACAGTATAAACTAACACAATACTGTAAAGCAACTATACTCCAATAAAAAATAAAATTAAATTAAAAGAAATAAATAAATTTTTAAAAGTTGCAGGCAAACCTGTAAAATGGATGAAGACCTCAAGATTCAAAGAAAAATATTGTTCTCATTAGCGAGTAACTAATATGAATCCCACTTCCCCTCCACACACATCACATTAAATGATAAACATTTTCACTCTATACAGAGAAGGATGCTTTAATAAGCAAGTATAAGGTTTCTTTCAGTGGGCTATGGTAGAAGTGCAGAGATGAAGAGCTTCCACTGACATCTGGATTCAGCGGAAGGGGGTTATACCTCCTTCTTTGTTGGCCACTTTGCATGCAGACCCTGCTAAATGGAGGATGAATGATGCCCTGACTGAATGAGGAAAGCTTCAATAATCCATGTAACACAAAATATCAGGAAATGAGAAGCAGATTCTACTTAAAGGCTTCTTTCATTTTTAAATTTGATGTCATCCTTACTGCATCATTTACTTCTCAAGATGATTTAAATCATTAAAAAAAAAAAAGAATGTCAAATTGGTTTTCTTTTTTTTACATCTTTATTGGAGTATAATTGCTTTACAATGTTGTGTTACTTTCTGCTGTATAACAAAGTGAGTCAGCTATATGTATACATATATCCCCATATCCCCTCTGTCTTGAGTCTCCCTCCCACCCTCCTTATTCCACCCCTCTAAGTGGTCACAAAGCACAGAGCTGATCTCCCTGTGCTATGCAGCTGCTTCCCACTAGCTATCTATTTTACATTTGGTAGTGTATATATGTCAATGCTAGTCTCTCACTCCATCCCAGCTTCCCCTTCTCCCCAACCACCCCGTGTCCTCAAGTCCATTCTCTATGTCTGTGTCTTTATTCCTGTCCTGCGGCTAGGTTCATCAGAACCAGATATATTTTTTTAGATTCCATATATATGTGTTAGCATACGGTATTTGTTTTTCTCTTTCTGACTTACTTCACTCTGTATGACAGACTCAAGGTCCATCCACCTCCCTGCAAATAACTCAGTTTCATTTCTTTTTATGGCTAATATTCCCGAGTTGCTTTTTATGATTTTTGTTTTCCTTCCTTTCCTAGATGAAAATTTTACTACAAAATAATATTCCATTCCTGTTTAACAGTTTTAAAAGAACTTTCACAGAAAAGTAGACATGTGTTTAAATACAGAGAAAATTTATTTAAAATATTTCATTTATTTACCTACTAATACATGTTAAAAAATAGAAATAAAAAAACACTGCCTTTCTTTAATTTAAAGGAGGCACTAGAAAATATCATGCAGAAGTGATTTTCAAAGATAAATATACTGTTTGTTTATAATATATGTAGAGATTTTACCTTTGGAAATCTTTATATTCACAATGTTAAGATAATATAAGCTAAAGCTCTTATTTTAAGAAAGAATAAAAGAATACACTTAAGAATCCCTTTCTGTCTGAATCAAGAAGTTTGGATGAAAGTTATAAGGTAAAGGTATTTCTAAATCATCTGAGTTGTTTAGTTGAAACCATTTTCTCTTCAATGTCTCTTTTTGACATGATAAGAATTAATATTAAAACAAATTGTGAATAAAAACTTGCGTAAATGTCCCTAAGTGGCTGAAACACAACCTAGTTTATCACAGACTGAAATTATAGCTTAAAATAAATAAAAAACAAAATGTTTTTAAAATTTTGTATGTCAGATTAAAATGCAAAGAGGATTAGTATAGTATTTTTACAAAGAGGAATGGCACAGTATTTTTTTAAAATAAAACCTGGTACATATAAAGTTAGCAAAATTATTAAAAATCATATGATATAGAGCTTGATTAATCTTCCACTTAAAAGTTAAATAGAAAATTATATGCAAACACTCACCAATTAAGATACAAATGTCATATTGAATAATCACTCATACACTTTTATATTAATGTTTTAAACACTATTGTATAAAATGGATTCTAACTATATAGTATAATTAAATGGAACAATGTGACATGGGCACAGATAGGAAGTATTTAATGGAGAGGTTTTATTTTTCATTTAAAATACATTATATCAACTGTCAAAGAAAAGAAAACTTGCTGGATAATTTCTTAGCCTTCTATTTCAATCTTCCTTGTCATACAAAGCTGTAATGCTAAAAAACTTCCTCGAACTTGTAAAGTTACCACCAATCTTTGATCAGTAGAAGTAATGGAACTTGGAAAAGACTATTCACTGAATGATCCTAGAATAATTTGTTATCCATGTAAAAATATAATCTAACACTATTTCACCTCACACACAGAAGCCAATTCTAAGTACATTAAAAACTTAAGTAAAGAAAGCAAAATTATAAAACATTATAGGTTATACATTTATGACCTGAGGAAAAAAAAACCTGAGAAAGGGCAAACAAAGGAAACCTGAAAAGACACAAAAATAGAAAAAAAAAAAAAAAAAAAAAAAAAAAAAAAAAAAAAGCCCTAAAAGACACAAAAAAACATAAGCCTTAAAATAAGAGATTGGCATGTTTCACTAAGAATTCAATTTATTAGAATTCATATAAAGAAAGCAAAAAGATAGGTGCCAAATAGGAGACAATATATATTACACTGGTAAAGGTTTTGATCCCCAAATATATAAAGAATGCCTACTAAATAATAATATCATGATAACCAATCAAATAGAAAAAAATAAGCAAAATTCTTAGGCAGTCATTTTTGTGAACAGAAAGTCTGAATAGCCAACAATCTTCTGGTGTAATACTAAGAACATCAGCAATGTGGAACATGGAAATTAAAAACCAATAAATTGCATGGTACAGTAGAGCAAAATATTTAAGTTCTGATAACTTCAGAGACTGAAGCAATTGTAGACTGAAGAGCTAACTTCAAGGACTGAAGCAGTGGGAATCTCATATATTGCTAGAGAATATGTAAATTTTATAAACCCATTGGAAAATAATTTATCATTTTATATTGAAAAATGATTAAAATATTTTGTAAATCTAGAATTTGCATAAGTAATTCCACTGCTAAACATCAACCCAAGAGAAACCCTTGCACAAATGAATCTGAAGACAGTTTAACAAATTCACAATGGCAATGTTTATTATAGCAAAAAATTGGAATCAACCTAAATGTCCAACAAGAGAATGGAAAATAATTTTTGGTCTATTCATTACACACGTATATATAAAATTCCACTTAAATAACATTAAAATGCATACAAAGCTCAAGAGTATATTGTTTAAAATTACATACTTATATGGCATATTTCCAAAAACAATTGAATATTTACATAAAAGTTAGCAAAACTGTTAGCACATGGACAGGAGAGAGTGACGAGTACACAGATGGCTTCAAATCTTGAAATTTTTCTATGTGTGTGGATTCACTTGTGCTCATTTTATTGCTATTTATCTAATATTAACTATAAATAACCTTTTGAATGTATTAAACATTCAAATGAAAAAAGAACCCTCAAATCAAAAGATTTTAAATTAAAAAGGATATTATGGGACGTAATACACAGACATAATCACCACATCTATCTGTCTACCTACCTATCCATCAGCTATGTTTTAATGCACCAAACTTGGGCAACTACTGTTACTTCAACGGAATTTTATTCAACAAAAAATTATTACCAGCTAGACAGACTTAATACGTAAATGTAAGAATAAACCACCTAAGTGAAACTCATTTTTAGAAATTTAGGATTTTCTTTAGTCTTTCTGATGTCTCACATTTGAAAACTTGAATCTATTATTTAATTTTTTGAAAAGCAAACATCCCAGGCACAGGAAAAACATAAATCTGTGTTACATTAAGTGACCAGAGAGAAATTTCCTGAGAGAAAATTTTCATTTATGTTATATAGCCATTCTATAAATATTTATAAAATTATTGGATTGTACAGGCACTTGTATGTAGCAATGAGCAACCATCCCATATATTCTTAAACAGTTGTACTGTAGGGTTCACACTAGCAATGTAATGGACAGTTATATTAAAGCATGGTTTGGTCACTGAAAGAGGGAAATCTAATGTTCTTTCAGAGTAAAAAAGATACTTTTTGCTTTTAGACTTAAAAAGATATTTCTATCTAGTAGAAATAATTTTTAAATTAATTTCTGAGTTAGAAGCAGTATTTAACTAGATGATAAGTGAAGGGAGGACCATTTTTGGACCACTTGAAGAAGACTGCATATAATATTTGAAGGCCTAGACATGAGGAAGAGAAGTATGTACATTGGGGAAACTAAGTAATTCAGTTTGTCTGGAGAATGAAGGGAAAGGGAGCCATTATAAGAGATGACACTGAAGAGGTAGTGGTCAATTAAATACAGAAATTTGAAAGCCAACACAGTGTGCTTAGATTTTATCCTGAAAGTATATAGTAGGGATTCTTTGTAGTTCTTTAACTAATAAAGGTTCATGATCAAATTTGGCCTATAAATCACATCGTACATGTAGAGTGGCGGGACAGTATGGTGAACACAGAGGTAGTAGGTAAGAGACTCTTAACTGAAACCCAGGCAAACTTATGGTAAACAAGGACAATGGAAGTGGTATGGGCCAAAAAATTGAAAGATTAGTAAGAAATATTGAATTTACAGAATTTATAAATTAAGTGGTTGCAGGGATGGTGAGCAACAGAAAGTGCTCCAAAATGTCATCTTTCTGGCTTGGGTAAAGTAGATAATCTGGTTATATTCATTTATATGAAGATGGGACTCTGGAGAAAAATCAGGGTGGATTAATAATAATTAGATGTTTTAAAAGTAGAACATACAAATAAACATGTCAGAAAGAAATTAACAATAGAGGCCTGGATTTTGGAATCCCATAACATTGAAATTGGTCTTGGAGAGGGAAGTTTCAGGGGAGTGAATGAAGATGAAGACTGAAATCCAATAAGAGTAAATTGAGAAGCATTAAAAAGTAATTCAGTGGATTTAGAT
Organism: Neophocaena asiaeorientalis asiaeorientalis; assembly: GCF_003031525.2. Classification (NCBI taxonomy): domain Eukaryota; kingdom Metazoa; phylum Chordata; class Mammalia; order Artiodactyla; family Phocoenidae; genus Neophocaena; species Neophocaena asiaeorientalis. The sequence continues at coordinate 3,452,331 of NW_020175390.1, read as the reverse complement.
TCCACCAAAATTTAGACTGGAAAGGGGAGAACAATTCTTTTACATCTAGAGAGGTTTTTAGAGTTGTAGAAGTTTCTTCTATGAGCCTTGAGCAGGGTTTGAACACAAGTTTGAAGGATCCATGAGAGAGCAAGAGTTTGAAGAGAGCTAGGAACTGGTGATAAACAGAATGAGATCTCTGTGAAGTCTGTGCAAGATAGACTCCATATACAGATGAAAGCCTGGTCTCTCCTGGTCTCTCCTGGTGTCTCTCTCTCTCTCTATGTATAGACACGGCTTGGTATTCATATGAAGAAGTGGCAACTGCTAAGTTAACTGACTTATTTGTGGTAGAACCAGCTTGATATTCAGTGTATGAATTATGTGTTCATCAATCACATGGGAACATCTACAATGAGTGGCCATTATGATTGCCATATCAAAGAGGAAGGAAGATGGGTGACCTACAATGACCACAAAGTTTTTGCCTCAGAAAGGCTACCTAAAGACCTGGATAATATGTACTATTACCTCAGGATACCAAGCTAAACCTCAGACACACAAATGGGACAGAAGCCATATGGCTTTTTAATTTGCCAAAAAACTGTGAAAGTATAAAGAAATTATATATAAATATATATGAATATATGTGTATGTACACAATTTTTTTTAATTTTAAAATTTATCTTTCTATATGAGCTTTATTAAGATATAGTTCTCATACCATAAAAAAAATAAAATTCACCATTTTAAAGTATATAATTCAAAGGTTTTGTATATACACAAATTTGTGCATACGTCCCAGCTCTCTAACTCCAGAATATTTTATTCACCATGGAAAGAAATTTTATATTAATTAGTAGTCAGTTTTGATTCCCCCCTTTATCCAGCAAATGACCAATACTAATCTACTTTCATCTTTACGAATTTGCCTATTCTCCACATTTCATATAAATAAAATCTTTCATGTCTGACTTTTTTCACTCAGCATAATGTCAAGCTTCATCCATGTTGTGGCATGTATCAGTACTTGTTTTTTTATAGCCTGTGTTAGTGTGCTAGAGCTGCTATGACATCCATAGACTGGATGACTTGAACAACAGAAATGTATTTTCTCACAATTCTGAAAGTTAGAAGTCAGAGGTCAAGGTGTCAGTAGAATTGGTTTCTCCTGTGTCCTTTCTCCTTAGCTTGCAGATGGCCATCTTTTCCCTGTGTCTTCACATGGTCTTCCTTCTTTACATTTTTGTGTTCAAATATTCTCTTCTTGTAAGGACACCGGTCACAATGGATTAGGCCTCACATTAATGACCTCATCTTAAATGAAATATCACTTTAAAGACCTTATCTCCAAATACAGTCAAAATTCTAAGGTAATGGGGGTTAGGACTGCAACATATTAAATTTGTCAGGACACAATTCATCCTATAACATGGCCAATCAACATAACATTGCCTGGATATACCACATTTATTTACCTATCCATCAAGTGCTGGGCATATGGGTCATTTCTAACTTTTAGATATTATAATTAGTGCTGCTAAGAACATCTGAGGACATGTCTTTGCACTACACTTTCTGCAGCTTAATAATAATTATTATTAATGATTAAATAACACTTATTATAATATAATATTGATGTTATTAATAACTATTATTAATTATTAAATAATCTGCTGTTCTAGCTCTTGATGGATGTCTGGATAAGAGAATGCTAAATCTCTCTTCTTGTGGTTTGCTTTTTATTTTCATTAAATTTAAATTCTTTAAAATTTAGAATTACATTTCATTAAAAATCACATTTTAAACATATTGAAAATGTACTTATGAGATAAGTTAGGGCAAAATTAAATTCTGAAATATTATTACAAACATATATATGGAATTTAAGGTCATAGAAAGTGACATCATAAACCACCTGCAAGCTTTGTTAACAATGTCCCATCTCTGAATCTATTTTACTTAAATATTGTCATTTTCATTTTATTTTAGATGATCATATTTCATTTTATTTTAGATGATCACTTACATGTATGTAAGTGACCTGCATGGAAAAGTTGTAGGACCAATACTATTTGTGATAAGCTACCACAATGGTAAGTGCCTATTAGCAACTAAATAGCTACTTTAATGATATACTGACATTTTTAAAAAGCAAACTTATCAGTTAATGTCCAAACAGGGGAATATATTTTCAAATATAATTTAGAGAGGTTATGGGTTTAGTTTTCACTTTAAAAAGATAATAGTGAAAAGAAAAAAAAAATTATAATAGTGTATTAGACTTTTAATACCTTGTATTTTTCTAATATTTTCAGGATATGTTAATTTATTGTAGGTCACTGCAGAAAGGTAGAATATGTAAAATACAAAAATATTTTTTAAAATTAATTCATAAATACAAGATTAGAAAAAAGAATGTTAGAAATTCTATTCAGGTAATTACCTAAAACAAGAAAGGCAAGTAACTTCATGTTCTTTATGTAAACATGTAAGAAAATAAATCTATATTTCTATACGTTTATATTTATAGTCACTTTATAAATTATAAATATTACCATACAGATAATGTACTTATTCACATTTTAGTTTTTTCCTCCACTTATTTAAGAATAAAATTTAACTACAACCATATTTATTGGGCAAAAATTATTTTGTCTCCTAATAATTTTAAACAATTTAAATAATTAGGCACCAAAATATAGGGACAGAGGAGTATTCAGAAACTCAGTAAATATGTGAAAATTATAGTCGCTAAGGAAAAATGCAAGTCTTATAAAATGTTACATAGAATTTTTAAAAGAAGTTTGAAACAAACTTCCTAACTTTTTACTGTTATTGGTATAAATATATTTTCATTTTATGAATAAATTATTATCTTGATATTTTATATATTAAATATTTCAATGTATATACTTATATTTAAGTGTTTACCAGGGTTTAAATTTTACACAGCTCAAAAAAACCCCACAATTGAATTTCATAAACAAAAGTCAACAATAATTATAATAGTAGTAAGATTCCATTTAAACCGAGGACTATGAGCTGTTGAACCATGCCAAATATTTAACATCTGGAACTATGTGCATGGGCCTATCTACCCACAAAAGGAAAAAAGGAAAAGCAAAGAAAGAAAGAACAAAAAAGAAAAACAAGTGCTGAACTAAATGGAGTGGATTATAGTCTTGAACAAACAATATGGATTGAGCACAGCTGTCTAAACACTATCCTGCTTTCTGAAAATAAAGAAACAATAAGATGTAAGCTCCCAATGATATACAGAATGGTAAAGAAGAAAAAAGTAGACATATAATGTCTGCTAATTTTAGGAAGATGTAAATGGACAGAGTCATGAAATGAATAAATCAGATGCTTTGATATCTACTATAAAGAAGGATACAAATTTAGAAGTAAGCTGTTTAACATTCAGGATACAGTACAGACTCAGAAATTGTAGGGATTAAGTACCTCAAAAGGCACAATTAAGAAGTGAGGTTAATACCAAATGATTTATTAAAAGTGTTTATAAGGATTATTTAGAATCCCCATTCTCCTTCCCCACCTAGGCAAATTTATTCTCTGAAAACCTGAAACATACATAGTATCTCTGGGCCTGAGAAAAGATGTGATGAGATGCTTGAAAATTAAACTGAGACTTTCCTTAAATCTAAATCCATTAGCTCCCAGAACGCTGCCAGGAGGGCTTGTTCGATCACCTTTGTAGCCGTTATCCCATGGTCTTCCACCTCCCCTTTATTCTGTCCCCAGGCAATAGTCTAAAAAATATTTCCTGGAGGAAAGTTTGGCCAAAGAGAGTAGAGTGGAATATCCAGATGCTGATATTTGCTGTCCTTTGTAAAGCAGCCAGGTCATTCCTGATCTACAGAAAATTCCTCCAAAGTCAATTCCTATTCCCACCAGAAGCTCCCACCAATCAGCTTCAGAGTTTCCTGCACACTTTTATATTTGGAGAATTAAGAATTATGATACATTGTAGAAAATCTTTAAACATTAAGTTAGGGTAACAGAAAAAACAAAAAAGTAAAAAAGAGAAAGAAAGACACCAAAATATGACTTAGAGAAACTAGAAGAAAAATACAGGAAGTAAATAAAATTAATATTAAAACTACTCATGTGTGGACTTCCTTGGTGGTGCAGTGGTTAAGAATCTGCCTGCCAAAGCAGGGGACACAGGTTCGAGCCCTGGTCTGGGAAGATCCCACATGCCGTGGAGCAACTAAGCTTGTGTGCCACAATTCCTGAGCCTGTGCTCTAGAGCCCACAAGCCACAACTACTGAGCCCGCATGCTGCAACTACTGAAGCCTGCGTGCCTAGAGCCTGTGCTCCACAAGAGAAGCCACTGCAGTGAGAAGACCGCACACTGCAACAGAGTAGCCCCCGCTTGACTCAACTAGAGAAAGCCCGCAAGCAGCAGCAGAGACCCAATGCAACCAAAACTAAATAAATTAAAATTATTAAATTAAAATAAACTAAAAATTAAAAAAAATAAGTTAAAAAAATAAACTACTCATTTGTATCCTAAGAGAGATGAAAAAATGTTACATACATACTTCAAAGAACGGAGGTGATGAAGAGTGAGGGAGAGGGGATAGAAATAGACATAAAAAGAAAAAGAGATCTTATAAATAAGAAAATAGTATATCATTTAAATATAGATTAATTGGAAATTAGGTTGAAGAAGTATCTGGGAATGTAGATAGAAAACAAAAAAATAGAAAACATAAGGAAATTAGATTACTAATTCATAAATTCTGATATATGACTAATAGGATCTTCTGAAATAGAAAATAGATAGAAAAAAAATATTGAAGCTTGCTTTAAGAAATTTCCCACAACTAAAGGATATGAGCTTTCACCCTAAATGTACCCATCAATTGTCCAATGAAAGAAAACACACACACACACAGACACACACACATCAAGACTCATCATTATGAATTTCCAAAACAGCAACAAATAGATCATAAAAGGTCAAAAAAAGAGGGAAACTGTGACTTCTGGATGGAGGAATTAGAGTAATTATTTCTTTTTTTACTTTAATATAGTAAGTAAAACTTATTATAATAGAATGTAATATTCTTACTGAAACATTAATTGTTGAATTTATTTACTTTACAAATCTCAACTATGACAAATCAATGTAAGAAAGTCATCGCAATGAAAATGGGGTCAAGGCATGAACAGATAATTCACGTAAGAAAAAATAAACTATCAAATACATATGTGAAAAGATGTTTGTATCATGATTAATCATAAAATAAAAATCAGTACAATAATAATAACATAAATTTCACCTGTAATGGTGTCCAAACTTAAAAAAGAATATCACTAGTAGGGAGCCTGAATAAGGATAAGAAGAAATAGGTATTCTCATTTTCTTCTGGTAGAAAATTTTTAAAAAAACATTCTAGAAAGTATTTCATTAATATGTGTCAATGTGTAATTTATATACACAATTTGATGAACATTTCCACTTCTAGTGTTATTTCCTAATGAAGCAACTTGATTAACATGAGAATATACTTATTATGTTCAAAATCAAACTCATAAATCCCCATTTACATGATAAATATCAATTTGCATAGCTGTACTATACAAAATCTGCATAATTAAAACAATTTAAATAACCATCAAGTTATAGATTTTGTTAAGTAAACTTTGGTAGACACATGCAATGTATTATTAAGAAACTCTTAGGTATGATAAAGATCTATGTTTTGTCTTAATCCAACAGATCAGTTAAAATGTATTAAAAACTTTGGTCTATATAGTTGAACAAATACATAGATATCATTTTACTAGAACTGTTTTTTCTTAAGGACCATTGTTGACTAATGCTTAAACAACTTTCTTCCATATGTCAGAATTTATAAATTGTCAACAACCATTATTCAGTACAGAATTATTTTTATTATTTATTTTTTTATAATTATTTTAAAATGAAAATAAACATACTTTAAACGTTTCAATTTTTCTAACTTAATGTGATCTAAAGTGGCATTCTGATAACATTAATTCAGGGTAATGGAATTTTCACTGCAAATGTGTTTGACACAATTTTTAGTGATAAATTTGTAAAAAAGTATGACAAAATAAAATTTGTATGCATATTAATATATTAAAATATGGATAAATATGTAACCATATTAATAGTGTCTATCAGTGCTTGTTAGTAATGTTTGTTCTTTTTAAACTTAATTTTTTTCTGTAGTGTACAATGTAGTCCAACAACTATGACATGTTTGTCATCAGAGTAAAGATGTAAATGTATAAATGTATTCTTATTCTTATAAAAAAGGAGAAAAAAGGAGAGAAGAAGGAGAGGAGGAAGGAGAAGGAAAGAGGAGGATGAGGGTGGAATCACTGTGAGATTATTTAACTGATTCTCCTAACAACTGTCTTCAAGTTTTTGTGTAATTGAATTAAATAGTAAACAAATGCCCACTATTCCTTCTCTGCATTTTCTGATTTTAATCAATGAATATATATTCAATAACTATTCATAAACCCAGAGACATCTGAAATCATTAAAAAAAAAACAAATGAGAACGTTGGCTCTTGAAAATTAGAGAGTATCCTGGGTTGGAGGATAAAATAAGCCAAACCATTACAACTTTGGCATCATTGAGAGCTGTTCAGATTTTTTTTTTTTACATTGTGTTCATCAACCTGAATAAGTCTTCCCTAGAGAGTATAAAGTATTGAAGCGATTTACTATACCTAAATAATCAGACTATCCAAAGTAGGGCTCAGCAATCTACATTTTAATAGTCTCCCAGATATTTTGATTTCATATTAAAGCTTGAGGACCTATGGTCTAGATACCCTGATAGGGCTAGGGTGTATACTTAGGGTATATACACGAATGTACAATGAGCATCTAGCTCAGGAATTCTAGGGAATGCTAACCAAATGAAGTAACACTTGAGATGAGTTTTTAACAACTAGCATGGGCTAGGCACAGAGGAGGCAGTTTTGGTTATGTAAAACTTATAGACATAGTCTGGAAATACACAAAGCCTTTGGATACTTGCAGTTATTTTATTCTGGCTAGAGCTAGAGCATGTTGGGAAGTAGTGGGAAATGAGGCAGATGAAGTCATTAAGCAGAACTCATGAAAGGGTATGTCAAGCAAAAGGTATGAAATTAATCCTAAATGGGAGTCATTTGATGGTTTTTAAATGCAAAGTGTCATAATGTAATCTGTATTGTTTTCTTGGTTTTTCTAATCTATTTGTCCATCTTCCATCCACCCCTCCATTCACTTACTTTTCTATCCATCCATCCACTTTATCTACTTACTAATCTGAGACCAACTGCCCCCTTCACACACACACTGAAGAAGAATATGAAGTAAATTTTCCAACTGAGAACAAAAAGTACTCACAACCTTGGAGAATAAACAATGGTATTATTATTTTATAAGAAAGGGAGTTGACTTTTTTGTGGGTTGCTCTAGAAAAGAGAAATAATACCACTGGGAACGTCCTGAGGCAAACTTTGTCTCTAGTATTTGCAACTCTTTTCAATGTCCTCAAATGTATAAAAGTTGTAAAATTATCATCCATTAGTAAAAAGAAAAGCATTTTGCTATTAGCTAATTCCAAATACACCAGGAGAGGAGAGTCATTTCTCTGATTTGCCTTAGATTCGTCGTCAATGAGTATCAGTCCCTAACGCGAGTATGATAGTGCCTTCTTCTGTAGTATTCAGCTCTTGCTTTCCCTCAGTTTTGTTACCACTTTTAAGGAGGGAAGAAGCAAGCTTCTAGGTCATCTTAAGATAGCCTTTAATGAATGACTGAAGAGTTCCAAGAACATTAGTAACATCACTGCAATCAGATAATGCAAGATTTATATACTACTCCGTGTAACAGTCAAAATGATGTATTACATGGGTACTTTAATTGAGGGACATAAATATAGAGTTCTGGGAATGACTTTAATTTGATCACATAATTTTAAATGATGCACATTAATAATTAACATATTATGCTCAAATATAACTTGAATTATATAAATTCCCACAGAAATTAAATTATCATAATTAGCATTACCTTAATAAATATCAAATAAATTATTGTCAAACCAATTATTTTCAAAGCATGCATGATTTATAAGTACTGCAGAGAGTATGTCAATAATTAAAACAGTTTCTTGGTTTGGTAAAGAGTTGCACAGAAAACCACAATAGTTCCTCTTTCCTTTTGTAATGTAACTTTACAGTTTCTTCCATCAAGAAAATTGAGCTTATTTCCTCACTCTTTGAACCTGGGCCAGGTTTGTGACTTGTTTTGTCCAATTTGAGGCTGCAAAATGAGTATGGATTTCTAGGCTTTCCATCTTTGATCTTGCCCTCATGGAATGTTTCCCTAAAATCAAAATGAAGATCTTTACTCTCATACAGGAGGCTGAAAAGTCTGGTGGAGCAAATGTCAACTGCCAGAAGAGCTAGTGTAGCTATATTTGACCACCCAGCCACAGTTGAGTCACGGACGACCACAGCCACAGGAGACACCCACGAGAGACAACTGGAAGTGCTCAGCTGAAGCTGAGCCCAATCTAACTGCTGCAAATCATGAGCAAATGATAGAATTGTTGTCTTCAGCCACTATATTTCAAGGTGGTTTCATATGCAGCAAAAATAAACAGATGCACTTGGGTGGCATTACAAAATTACCTTTTTCCATATTCATCTTTATTGTGCAAGTGCAATAGACAATTTAGGTATAGTGAGAAAATATCAGACAAAATAAGCAGAACTACAGTAAAGTATTTAGGACAGGAACTAATATTTGGAACATTATTATGTTCCAATTAATATGCTAAGAATATTACTGAATGTGTTTTATATTTATGTTGACTAATCACATATAATGTAGACATATAGTTATATATGATATGGAAAGCTACATCTACTTTACATACATAGAAATAAAGGCACAGAAAACATGAATAAGTTAACCAATGTCACAGAATTGGACCGGAATTGAAAAACAAGCCCAACTGTGTCTGATTTCAGAGGCTACCTTTTTCTCAGTATAGTGTGAATTAAATCATAGTTTTCCTTTGTGTAGCTTTATACAGAAACAATTTTAGTCAGTCAATAAATATTTTAAAATAATATAAAAAATACATATTGGTCTCTGCCTCTGGTTCCTGGCACAGAGATGCTAAAATCCTTGTGATTTCCTAAGTGATGAGAGCCAGCACTAGGAGTATCGTTTTTTTCTGATATTTGGTCTTTGACTCCAGTTTCTGGCACAGAGTTCCTAAATCCCTTGGCATTTCCTAGGTGACAGGAGTGTCTTTTGACCTAATGAGACGACTCTTGGTGAGCTCCTGGATAGCTTTGGGATGGAGACTGGTCACCAGAAACATCGAGCCATTATTAGAAGCTTCCAACTCGCTGCCCTACTGGCCCCACCCCCACCCCATCCTCCAGGAACAAAAGAGGGGCTGGAGATTGAGTTCAAGATTGATCATGCCTATGTGATGAAGCCTCCATAAAAATACCAAAAGCATGGAGTTCAGAGAGCTTCTTTGTTAGGGAACACACCTACTGGGAGGGTGGTGCACCCCAGATCCATGGGGACAGAGCTCCTGAACTTGGGACTCTTCCAGACTTTGCTCTATGTATCACTCATCTGGCTGTTCATCTGTATTCTTTAAAATATCCTTTATTTTATAATAAACTATACATGTAAGTATGTGTTTCCTGGAATTCTGTGAGCTCTTCTAGCAAATGTTCACATACAATGAGGGGGTAATCATGAGAACTTCCAATTTGTAGCCAGATCTAACAGAAGTTGAGGGAGACCTGAAGACCTACCACTTGTGATTGGCTTCTGGAAGTGGGGGAAAGTCTCATGGGACTGAGCCCTTCACTGTGAGATCGGATGCTATCTCCAGGAGGATAATGTCAGAATAAAGTTAAATTGTGGGACATCCAGCTGGCGTTGCAGAAAAATGCTTACTAAGGGAAAAACACCCTCCATAACTGGTCTCAGAAGTGTTGTGAGTGTAGCAGTAGTGCAAGAGTAAAGGAGAAACCCAGGAGGAGGTTTTTTTTTTTCCTATCCAAACATATATTGAGCTTTTATCACATACTAGGTATTTGACTAGATCCAGTGATCCGATTGTGGACAAAAGAAATAAGATCAAAGCCCCACTGGGATTATATTTGAATGCTGAGAAAGCATTGATTAGTCATCAAATAAAAATACTGTCACAATTATTACAATTTTTCATTATATATTTTTGTATTTAGAGGCATCATTTAGACTGGAGTATCAAGGAAAACTTCTATGAAGGAATAACACTGATGTTAGGCACGAAGAGTGAGTAGGTGTTAAGTATGGGGATTGTGGAGGGAGAACATTTCAAGAAGAAAAAGTAGAAGTTTTGTGTGCCCCCCAAAACTGAAAGTCAATGAGAACAAGGGACACTGAAGAAAGGGGAGAGGAAGGTATGAGAGAGCTGACGAGGTATGCAGAGACCAGAGACTGCAGGGCCTTGAAGGAAAGAAATTGTACCTTCTGAGTAAAAATTGTAAATTTTCTAAGAGTAATTGATAATTATTGATGAATTTTAAACAGTGTACTGAATGATCAAGTTTTCATTTAAGTTTCTTTTTAATTTTTTTTAATTGTTTGTTATCTTAAAAATATCCTTGTGAGACTACAACCTTTGGTTAGATTATAAGAAATGGAATTGCAGGCTGTAGCTCCACTGGTATTTATCTATATAACCATATGTGCCCATTTCAACATCACATGGACCTAGATAAATAACATCACAACAATCAATGCACAAAAGTGGAAATATCATCTTTCAATTTTGTAATACTGGTATGAGACTGAATATAATTTCATAAGTGTATTGTCCATTTGTATTTAGTATTCTTTGATTTTGCTTATTTGTATTTATGATAGAGATAGGATACTTATTTACTAAAACACAGTCTTCTTCTTCCTCTGGGCACACAGATAGTTTATATTTCCTGCTTCCTTGAAGTGAGGTATGGCCATGTGATTGAATTCTGGCTCATAGGGTCTGAGCAAACTGGTGGCCCCTAAAATAACCCCTAGCAGAGATTTTTTTCCTGTTCCTGCATCCAATGGCTAAATGGAGAAGAATCTGAGCATCTTAACAGAAGAGGTCAAAGCCAAAAATAAAAAAATCATCTAGGTTCATAAGCCACTGAAGCAAATTATTCTTGTAGGTGTCCTTTTTTACTAATATGAAAAACTTTCCAGCTGATCTAACTAGTTGTACTATTGCAGGATCCTAGGTTTCTCACATTTTTAACATTACTACACAATGGCAATTAAACTCCAAGGAGATTGTACCAATTTATAAACTTACCAAGAGCACGTGAGTTCCTATTATCTCAAATTCCTGTCAGCAATTAGTATGATGAGTAGTTTTTAATTACTAATCCTGCAGGAATTAAATATCAACTCATTTTTAATATTTTTATTTTTCTAAATAGTAGAATAAGAGAATCTCTTAATATTTTATTAAACAAACAAGGTTGTCTTTTAAACTTTTTCTCTACAGAACCATTTTCATCAAAAAGTTTTAATCGTTTCATATTTAGTACTTAATCCACATAAAAGTGATTTTTGTGCAGAGTATGAGATCCAACGTACTTTTTCTACATTGAGAGCCAACACCTCCAATATGATTTGAATAGCCCTTTTATTCCTATATTAGTTTCTACTGCTCGGGTAACAAATCATCAAAAATCTTAGTGGCATAAAGCAGCACATACTTCTTATCTTACTGTTCTATAGGTCAGAAGTCTTACACAAGTCTCACCAGACTAAAATGAAAGTGCTGGCTGACTACCTTGGTAGGAAAACAGCTGTACAACAGCTGTGATGTTCAGACATGTCTCCCCCAGACTCCTACCTACAGGCAGAAACTGTCAGAGAATCTCTGTGATTTCTAAATGGAAGAACTCTAACCCTTTGAGCCACATCTTGGAGGAGGCTCTGGAATCACCTTGATCCGGCAACACCTCAGACGATGTTCATGTTCCCTGATCTGGTTTCAAGTGATGAATTCTTACACATGGAACCAGAAGTACAATCCATTTTTTAGAGATGGATAAATCAGACTACATCAAAACTAAAAATGTTTCCTTTATGGAAGATACTGTTGAACAAATGAAAAAGATAAGCCACAGACTCGTAGAGTAGCTAAAATAAAAATAATGCTGAAAATACTACACACTAGTGAGGATGTGGAACAACTTGAACGCTCAAACACTGTTAGTCACTATGCAGATTTTCACAGATGTTATGGAAAATAGTCTTGGTGTTTTTTTATAAAGTTAAACATCCACTTAGGGTATGACCATGCAATCCCACTGCTCAGTATTTTCCAAAAAGTAAACTTATTTCCACACAAAAAAAACCCTTACATGAAGATATGTAGCATGTTCATATCGCTGAAAACTGGAAACAACTCAAATAACTTACAAGAGGCCAGTGAATAAACAAAGGGAATACTATGGACAATGGAATTAAATACAACACTATTCAGCAATAAAAGTGAACACACTTTTGATAGATGCAACAATCTGGATGAATCTCAAATACATTGTTCTGAGTGAAACAGGTCTCAAAAGGTAGCATACCATATGGTTCCATTTATATTAAATTCTTGAAATTAAAAAAAGTAAAAAATTAGAAATACAGATATTGAAAATGGGTCAGTGATTGCCAAGGACTGTGGGTGGGAGAAGTGGGTGAGTATTAAGCACAAGATTGTTTTTGGAGGTGATAGGACTGTTCTCTAACCTAACTGTGGTGATGTTTACGTGAATCTACACATGTAATAACATTCCCAGGATTTTACATAAAAAGAAAACAGTCCATTTCAGTTCATGATAATTAAAACAATTTTAAAATTAATAATAAAAATAAATACAGTATTTCAAATCAGGCATTTAAATCACCATATCAAAATATTATTTTTGGAGTTGAAGTTACATAGTCACTATTCCTTTGGATTCCAAGGCTTTTGTGAAGAAAGTTTTTAATTAGACTAACAGCTTGCAAACATCTTTTGTGAAGTTTCCATTACAAATTCAATAATCTTGAAGCCCTTCAATAAAAAGGTTAGAAGATTTAAAGAGCAAAGGAGATGATGATGAGAGTCTTGAGTGGAGATACAGATTCTGCTATAGAGAGTAACAGCCCCAAATTCCTTAATATATTAGTATTACCTATTCCACTCACTAGGTTAAAAAAAAAAAGTTACAGTTTTATTTTTAGATTCTTGGTCATTTTAGCGACCTATGGTCACAAATCATGAATTTTTTTAAAATTTGTTTGTTGTTTTTTTCATCCACTTCTCTTATTTTAATTTTTAGATAGAAATATCGTTTTGGGTTAAAATGTATTCTAGTTTCGCTGAGGATTGGCAAATTGTGTGGTTTGTGTTCCTTGACGATACCTCCTATATTCTTTTGTTCATCTTTATTTATCTTTAATTTAATTTTTTTTTTTTTTTTTTTTTTTTTTGCGGTACGCGGGCCTCTCACTGTTGTGGCCTCTCCCGTTGCGGAGCACAGGCTCCGGACGCGCAGGCTCAGCAGCCATGGCTCACGGGCCCAGCCGCTCCGCGGCACGTGGGATCCTCCCGGACCAGGGCACGAACCCGCGCCCCCTGCATCTGCAGGCCGACCCTCAACCACTGCGCCACCAGGGAAGCCCTATCTTTAATTTTTAAATACACTATCCTACTAGCTCCAAACTTCTTTGTCTCACCATCTATGGTTCATAAATGATAATACCAAATATGTCTAATGTACCTATAATCCACCAGTTGTCCTCACAAGACAGAGACATAATATTTTCACACTTATCCATGAGGAAAGTGAACAAAATGCTTAGAATTAATAGATTGTTGGAGAAAATAAAAAGCACATTTGGATTATAGCAAATCATTTTCACCTCCACTGTTTATTGATGTATAATTACAGTGCTATTATTCTATACTTCTTACAAGACATAGAAAAAATTATTTTTACCAGAGAACTGGGGAAAAAAGTAGAAACAAAGCAAAGCATTCATCTAACAAAAACAAGTTTTAAAGTTAGTAGAGGAATTAAATACATTTTATTTTAAAATTTCAGTATTTCCCCACGATTAATCTGAGGTCCAAAATGTGTTCATTTTGTAACAGCCAAACCACTCCATTATATGAAAAAATGTTAAGTGATATAAGATTGCTGAAATCAGGACAAGCAAGTACATTTCTTGAGCAGTTTAAATTGAGCTTTCTATAAAGTCCCCTAAGCAGTTCAAATCTAAAAATAACCTAAATTATTCAGATTTTTAATAATGTGCAAATACGATTCCATCCTTTCTAAGCTCTAGGTACGTGATAATTCCTATCAATTTTTCATTAAATGTTGTTGGATTTTGAACATTTAGAATTCTAATCTCATTTTCACAAATGGCCAAAATGGCATTAATATCGATCTCGAAGGAGATCACACATTTCATCTGTTTAAAGGAAGGATGGCACTCCAGGAGCCTTTGGCAGAAGGAGAGGAGGAGGAGAGAAACACGACCCATATGGCATGAGGAAGATTTTCTCTGGTCAAGATGCTTGGACATCTGCACCACAAGATATCAAAACAAAAGTTTATAAAAACAATCTACTGCACTGAAAACCACAAGTTGGTTTTGTAGTTTTCCCTTAAGAAGACTGAAATTTCAAGACTATTCTATATTGTAACCTATAGAAAAACTAACAACTACACACATAATATATTGAATATTTAACAAACTAGACAAGAGTAAGAAAAATCTTTTATCTGAAATTGAAGGATTTGAAGAATATAATATTATCATTTAAAATGGACAGCAAAACAATGCTTTGTATCAGGCATAAGTATATTTTAAAATTATAGATTCTGAGAAAGTACTTATGTAACTCAGGTATGATTTTCATGGTAAAGATAAACTCAGGAAATACTGAATTGTAGAACCATAATAAAGAAGATCAATTATCAAACATAGCAAGAATGTACATGATTTCTTTTTATTTTGAAATTTAATCCCACTAATTTTTAGCCAATACGGAGTAATGTATTTGTATTAATGAAACATTTTTTATGGTTACTTTCCTGAGATTAAGATCCACAGTTCTTATGTTAGAATCAACTTCCCTTACTCTTTGCCAACTTTCAAAACTATGATCTCACTTTTTTTCAAGAAGCCTTCTTTCTCTAACTAGATGAAAGGCAATGTGAGGCCACAATAAACTCAGTTCAACACAGAAAAATGCAGTCAGTTCAGCTTGCCTGCAATTTTAGTGTGTTCCATTTTCAAACCATGGAAACCTAAGTACTCAGGAATTTTCCATTTCAGTTAACTTCTGTCAGCCTATGTGATGTGGCCTCATTCTGCTGACACCTATTATGGACTCACTGTTTTGTGCATATTAGTATTGGGCATACAACCTACATGATTAAACAGTGGTTTCTCCTAACTTCAAATATTGTGCTTTTTGAATTACTCTGATTCATGAAGAGACTGGAAATCTAACTGTTTCAGATACTAATTAGGTGCGAAACTTTTGCAAATGCTTCAAAACTTTTAGATGGGGTGTTCAAATAAGCTTTCCTATAAATAAGAATAAATTGGCCTGTTTGTTACAATGCAGATTTCTGGGCATCACAATAAAAGGCTAAAGGATTGATTCTAGAAATCATCCTAGAGGGTTATGAGAGATCCAAGAAACATTTTCAAGACATTAATTTCTTAATCTTTGACCACATAGGTGGCCTGTAATTCAACATCTTTAACATAAATCACCTAGAGAAGTTTATCAAAGTGATTACAATTTAAAAATCTCCCTAAATGTTTGACTATAACAATCTCCTGCCACTTCCTCCCACATCACACAAGCTGAAGTCACCGCCTTTCTCTTCTCTGTGAGAACCACTGTTCCCCTTGATTCATAAGCTTCCATCCACCTCTAATATTCTCTGGTGGTTTCTTATCACAATGTGTTTTGCTTAGAACAAACAATGAACATGGACATTGCAAAGACATTTCTATTGCAGATTAGTTAGATTCAGGGAGATTTAGTGAGCACAGATGAGGTTTTGGGTTTAAACCACTCACTGACTCTGTGACCTTGGACAAATTACTTAACCTCTTTGAAACTCACTTTCCTGTCCTTGGAAGCTGAATAATGGTACCTAGAATTCAGGTTTATTGCATTGATTTCACAAAATAAAATACAGAGAATTGTATTGCAGTGCCTGCTACATAACATGCCCTCAAAAGAGGCAACTATTTTAATGTTTATTATTATTGTTTTATTTTGAAAAATCATGTTGTTATTCATCAAACTGTATAACAAACCACAAATATATAACCACAATTTTAATCAGTTCTCTGAAAATGATTATAGTATTAAATCCTTGCACTTTCTTCTGTCATCTATCTAAAAACTACTTTTATTTTCAGAGCTGACATCATACTATTACTTTAAAATTTGTACATCCATGAAATCAACTGGGGCTGGGTCTCATCTAAACTATCAGAAAGCTTTCCTTTATGCCCTCTTTTGTCTTGTCTTTCAGATTAAGTATTTGATATTCTAATTAAAATTCTCTAATTTATATATTAATTTAAAGTGTGGGGCTCAAATGCTTTCAATACTGAAGTTCTGGTTTGCCTGCAGTCCATCTGGCCTTCGCCCCTGCTCTAGGCATGACTGATCCCTGCTGTCTGCTGCCATTTTTTCTGAGGGTGCATAACAGGACATTTTTTTCCACCTGCCATATACATTTGCTCTGATATCTGCCATGTTTTGCAGGTCTGTTTGTATCCTAGCACTTGATGTCTCTCTTGTGGACCTCTATGAGATTCCGTTTTGAGAGTTCCATGGGATAAAGCCTATCAACAATTTTCAGCCTTAGTGTATGCCTCAATCAGAAGCTCAGCAATCTTCAGACTATAATAGCTTGAAGTTAAAGATACTTCAACTTCAGGTTCACAGGAACACATCAAATTTAAACCACAGGTTGGATAATCCCCAGGTTACACTGATGTAAAACATTTTCATAATGTGTACTGTTCAACATGGCTATACATTTTTGGGGGTGTGGAGTGAGGGGTCAGCTGTGAGGACAAGATAAGAAAAAAGGTAAAGGAAAGGAACTCATTTCAATAAATTAAAAAATCAACTTGAAATAGGTGGTGGTCTAGTAACTAAGTAGAAGGCTTGGCTAAGCAACATCTGACAGTGAAGATAGCTACTATTGAATATAGTGCATCATTATAATTCCTCAAAAACAGCCTGTTATGGACTGAAATTGTGTACTCCTTGACCCCCCACAAAATTCATATGTCTGTGTTGAAGCCCTAGCCTCCACTGTTATGGTATTTGGAGGTGGGGTTTTTGGGAGATAATTATGTTTAGATGAGGTCATGAGGATGGGGCCCCCATGATGAGATTAGTGTCCTTTTAAGAAGAGGACTAGAGACCACAAGTCTCTCTCTACCATATAGTAAGAAGACACAGGAAGAAAGCATTAATCTGCAAGCCCCAAGGAAGGTTCTCACCAGACACTGAAACTGCTGGCACTTTGATCTTGAACTTCCAGCCTTCTGAACCAACTGAGAGAAATAAATGTCTACTGTTTAAGCCACCAGTCTGTGATATTTGTTATGGCAGTCTGAGTGAGCTAAAACACAGCTTACCAAGCATTCTCCTCCTTCTTATTCAAGTATCTCATGATTATTCATACCACTGTGACTCTTCAGTATTTCCTTGTCTAAAATACTTTTGCTGATCCCTTCACCTCTCCAAATGCTATCAGAAATCCTTCTTAAATTTTACATATAAGAACATACAAATCTCTTCAGGGATTAGATGCATAATTGGAGGAGTCATCTCCCCTTGTCAACTGTAACATCCTCCTACCTGATATTTCTGCTTCTGCCTCCACCATGCTCATTCTATTCTCCATACAGTCAAAATTATCTTATTAAAATATCATTCTTTTGCTCAGTCCCCTAGTGAGCTTTTTTATTATACAAAATAAAGACCAACTTCTTTAAATGGTATGTGTATCCCCCTCACTGCTCTCTGCAACATCTCTGACCTCATCTCCAACTACTTTCCCTGGTACTCTTCTCTATCCATACTAGACCCCTTGCTTTCTGTGAATATGCCACATGGCTTTTGTACGTGCTACTCCTGCTGGCTGAATATCCTTCATACAAATATCTATATATTTTGCTCCCACACTTCCTTCAGTTCTTTGTTCAGGTATTATCATTCCAGTGAGACTTCTCCTAAATTCTCTATTTACATCACCCTCCCCCCATAGGGTAAATTTAACTTATTAATTGTATATTGTCTGACTCCCCCCAAAATGTAAAACTACAAAGGAAGGGATTTGTCAGTATTGTTGGTTTCTGTATTCCTAGAAACAACAGATAATTAAAAATAAGTATTGAGGAAAAAGTTACAATTTTAATTAGTGATACCTTGTAAATGAAAAAAATAGTTTATTTATTTGCTCTCCCTACCTGTTCAACTTGTGTTTCACTGAAGGATGCTTTTGGCTAAAATTGCCTAAAAGCATACCAACTTGACAAGAAAGCTAGTATGTGGTGTCAAGTATGTGATAAGGGGGTTGAGGATACAAACTCTTTCCATCTTGCGAGTCTGCCTTCCTCAGTATATGAAAATGTTTACTTTTATGGTTCCAAGATAGCTGCATATGACTTTTTTTCTCACATTCCATTTTCTTTCTGGGATGTAAATATTTCTACTGTGAGAAATACTTCACAGCTCGCTCCTTGATCAAACATTGCACAAAGGATTAGGATCATCACGACTGGACTAGGTAAATTATGAATCATCCTGTGGATCTGGATGCACTGGCTCCCAGAACAAAAAGTGAGATTTCACTTGGGGATGACAAGGGACAGCTGTCAGACAGATAACCTACAGTACCTGACAAAACTGGTACAGATTAGAGCTCACTGACTGACCAGTATTTAAAATTATTTTTAAAGATTTGACCAGTACCCACTTGTTGATAATGTCATTCAACAGTCCATCAAGTAGCAAGCCTGCAAAGGAGAAGATTTTACAAAGATATTGGTATGGCAAAACGTCTAAGAATTGAAAGAGGAGGCCTTGATAACCATGGAAACAACACTGCCACTAGTTTTATGATCTTTACTCCATGCTGTTTATTGACAATGTAGGATGGTGACAGCCAATATGGGTTTTAGGTTTTGAGTTAGACAGATATTCATTAACATTAACTCTGCCACCATGGCGCTGTGTGACCTTGGGCAAATTACTTAATTTCTCTGATCTCTGCTATATAACAAGGGTTCCAACTAGTATTCACCTTTCAAATGTAATGAGAAGGTGAATGAGTCAATATATCTTTCTAAACATGAAGAAAACAAATGCAAATAAATAAGCAGTAAAAGTTACTAGAATAATTATTAAAGCACTTCAATACACAACTTAATCAGTAATCAAATTTTAAAATCCCTATTCTTATTGTGATTGTGCTCTGAGCACTGAAAATATATTATGAGCAGTCATGTGAATATTTTATTCTAATCAAAATATTATCATATATTAGAAAAACTCTAAGACCTAGGGGTCTTTATTAATAATGCAGCTGTATTTTTAAAAGTAGTGATTTTGATTGTTTTACTACCTGTGCACATGTGTGTGGTAGGGAGAGTGGCAGAGGGGAAACTAAATTGAGAATCAGAGAGTTCTGAGTTCCAGTCACCTTTTTCTGGTTCCTAGCTATATATGTATGCTAATTCAAAATTTCTGCACTTCAATTTCATCATTTTTTTAAATGGGAAAAAGATTTTATAAATCCATCCATCTATCTGGATCTATCTCTACCTATCTATCTGTCATCTATTTACATATACTAAAAAAGCACTCCAGTACACTGTAGGAGTTGAATCAACTGTAACTTTCTTAGTATTTTATGCAGCTGTATTAACAAGAAAAATCACTGAGATATATAATAATATACTCCAATAAAGATGTTAAAAAATAATAAATAATAAAACAGATTACAGCACTGTTCTGAAAAAAAATAATAACAATAATAATCCTAATAAAAACAATTAAAATATTTGGTGGGCAGAAATGATAATCTCTTAATCGGGAGTAGGATATATTTTGAAAGGATGGTTCTTTGAGATTATTTTTATAACTAATTTATAACTTGATTTAAAGACCTATTTTATTCCATCCTACAAATTAGGATGAGTAAAACCATTAAACTTTCTCCCTGTTTCTTTATCTAGATAACACTATCTGCCAGATAATAAGTATTCAAACATATTAACTTTTTGTTTTTGTTCTTTCTAGCATTTCAGAGTTCTGTCCATTTCTTTCCTCAATGACAAGGCTTTTTACTGAAACATTTTATTGGTCATTGGTAGAAGGAGAGCCTGTTATTAATTGTGAGTTCACATTGATTTGGATATTATTTTTCTCACATCCTTGCTGCATTCTAAGCTTTGCTTTATGCTACTGAAACTCCATTGTTCCTTACTTAAAGTTCCATTTGTTTCAGAATGTTGAGGAGAGTTTTGCGGAATTTGAAAACCTGAACAATTTTACCTGAATAAAACTCAATGGCAAAGTAATTTTAAATAGCTATTGGAATAGACTGATTGATCTAATGACTGATGCTATAAGTCTATTAAAATAATTTTGATATCCCCAATGAGATGTATGCAATTAACTGCTTAAGTATTTCATTTTAAATTCCATATTAAATTTTAATTAATAGCTTACATTCCATGTGCCTTTATTATTAGATGATAAATTATTCAAGTTTTGATGTTATAGACAAGTTTAGACAGAAGCTAAATCAAAGTAGTTAATGATTAAAATGGCTTCTGATGGATTTTCTTCTTTTTTTCCCTGGTTTTGAACACCTAGTGGTTTAGGATTTTTGAATGGAGTTATAATTACTATGACCATTTGATTCAAAAGCTTTGACATTAAGCAAATATTAATTGAATACCCACTATAACTCAAGAACTCTTCTGGGTAATGAACATAAATTAAGGAAAACATAAGGTAGCCTGAAAGAGTATAGCAGAGTGATCCAAGTTATTGGAATCAGAGAAAGCTAGGTTTCAGGATGAATATGAGCTCTCCAGATGGGGAGCAGGGAAAAGGAAATTCTATATAGAGAAAGGGTGGGGAGAGAAATAACTTGCCAAATTGTATGAATTACAAAATTAAAATTAATTAAATTAACATGGCTGAAACTAGTGAGATAAGGAGAAAGTACAGTGAGATGAGATTGCAAGTACAGGCAGATACAAAGATGCAGTCTTGTTGGACTTGTTAAAGATTTTGGAGTGCTTATATTAAGTGCATTTAAAGAGTTACTGAGTAAACAATGGGAAATATAATTGTGTGCTAAATTTTAATTTTCAATCAGAGCATTACCTAGTAATATTTAAAAAAAATTAAAAATTGGGTAGAAGAAAAAAAGGAGCCTGTGTAAGGTCAAATATAAACTTAAAATGAAAGGCTTTCTTGTTGAAAATAAGGGAAAGAATGTCACTTCCCCTCCCTTTTCTTAACTCATTTACATTAGAAAGCTTGTAATTATAAATTCTTTATCTCTTTGAAATGAATGTAAACTTTTAAAAAGCTAAATGAATGTAAACTTTTAAAAGGCTAAATAAACAGCTTTACCACCCAAGACTGTCTTTCTCAAGGAACTGGGAGCTACCTCTTTTAAATGTTATCATGAAAGAGACAGCTTGTATCTCCCAGTTCACCTGGGCTAGAAGGTGCCTAACTTCTGCAGATGCCTTGCTCCAAGCTGCAAAACTACATCTTTCCTGTCGATAAAGCCAATCAGGAACACAGATGGTCACTCCACTACCAAGAGCATTTAGGACGAACTATTTGTGACAAATGGTACTGTCAATTCCTCTCACCTGAGGACATATATTTCATGGGTAGTATCTTCTTGGCTAGATAAAAGGGTGGGATTTCTTCATGTCTTTGCAATCTTTTAGTGATTGCCTGTGATACATATTACATTCTAGTTCAAGGTTTATTCAATAATAAACTTTTTTTTTCTCTTTTACACTTGCGGAGAGGTTTTTTGCATTGGGAAGAGATTCAGGGTTTTTTATTTGTCCTTTGTTTTTTAATTTTTATTGAAATATAGTTTATTTATAAGAGATTTTGTTTTTAATTATCTTTTCCCAACACTTGAATCCCACCAGATCATAGGTAATTGATTAATGTAATTTCCTCCAGAAGATAAAAGTCCTCAAACACTCCTTTATTCTGCCTCAGTCTCTACTAGTTGTTTTCTAGGTTTGGTACACTAACAGCCACCCATGATATCAGTTTCAATATATCTTTCTCTACTATGGTTCAGTTTTACAAACAAATTAATTAATTAATCAATTAACAGGTAAATCAATAAGTAAACCACGTCTTTGCTCCCAACTAGATATAATCTCCAATACCGGTTACCAGTGTCTGGGGCCTGTGGGAGTAGGAGTTGATAGTGTCACGATTCTGCTTGAAGAATATTGTTTACTACCTCTCTCCTGTCCTCCCTTTTCCTTGTATTTCTAAACATGGTTCATTTTCTCCTGAAAATAAACCTCTTTCTATTCAATCCTCATCATATAAGAAATGAAATGCTCTGATTTCATTCGCCATATCTTTCTTTTGTCTGTTCTTTAGCTTCATATAAGTACAACCATAAACATGAATTCATTTTTTAACTAGCTTCTTTTGCCAAAAGCATGTGTTTTAATTGAGGTACAACTGACATAAAACATTATACTGGTTTCAGATGTACAACTAATGATTTGATATTTGTATATATTACAAAATGACCATCACGATATATTTAGTCAACATCCATCACTACACAGTTACAATTTTTTTCCTGTAATGAGAACTTTTAAGATCTACTCTCATAGGAACTTTCAAATATACAATACAGAATTATTAACTATAGTCACTATGCTGTATATTATATCCCCAGGACTTATTTGTTTTATGACTGGAAGTTTGTACCGTTTGACTGCCTTCACCAACTTTGTCCATCCTCCACCTCCCACCAATCTGTTCTCTGTATCTATGAGTTCAGGGGTTTTGTTGTTATTGCTGTTGTTTTAGATTTCACATATAAATGATGAAATAAAATTTATATTTTAAGATAGGACAAAAAAAACCTAAAAATTAAATTCTCTCTCTGTGTTTGTTTGGGTCTCCTCCCTCCCTCCCTAATGTGCAGTGTGCATCCACATTACACATTAACCAGAGCTCTTCAGAGATGGGAGTGCCTGCCCAACCGTAAAGATCAATCTTTTTTTTCTTTCTTTTAATGGTAGCAATGTAACTTCCTAAAAGAACAGTGTTCTTTCCCAGGTCTGTAAGGGGTCATGGTGCCTTGCTGCTCACTTGGCACGTGCTTACCCTTGGTGAACTCTATGTAAAATGTCATTTTGCCATTTTGATGTACAATCCTTTGCTTCAGATATGTGTATGAATGTGCCTTCTACTTCTAACAGGTAGAACAGTTCTCAGAGCTTTGTTTTATAGGTCATAATCCTCAGTTTGGCTCAGATAAAATTCCCTCTTTTTCCAAATTTTATTGTTAATTAAATTTCCACCAATGTAAGTGAGATAAAAAAAATAGCGAGTGTTGGTGAGGATGTGGAGAAAAGAGAGCCCTTGTGCACTATGGGTGTGAATGCAAATTGGTGCAGCCACTGTGTAATACAGGGTGGAGGAGCCTCCAAAAATTAAAAATAGATCTACCATATGATCCAACAATTCTACATCTGGGTATTTATCTAAAGGAAGTGGAAAAAAAAAAAAAACTCACTTGAAATGCACCACCATGTTCACTGCAGCTTTATTTACAGTAGACAAGACATAGAAGCAATGTAAGTATCCTTCAGTGGATAAATGAATAAAGAAAATGGTGTATAAAAATAGAATATTTTCCAGCCAAAAAAAGGACATCTTGCCATTTGCAACAACGTGGATGAAACTCAAGGGCATTATGCTAAGTGAAATAAGTCAGACAAAGAACAAATACTGTATAATTTCACCTATATGTGGAATCTGAAACAATAATATTTTTAGGATTGATCCATGTTGCTGTATTTATTAGTAGTTTCTTTTTCTTTTTATTGCTAAGGAATATACCACTGTAGGACTATAATTTAAATTGAATATCCATTCTTATGTTGATGGGTGTTTGGGTTATTTACAGTTTGGGGCTCTTATGAAGAAAGAACACTTTTGTACAAGTATTACTGTAGGCATGTTTTTATTTATCTTGTGCAAATACACAGGAGTGAAATTTCTGGGTCACAGGATAGATTTTAAATTTATATAAAACTTCCAAGTAGTTTTACAAAAATGTATCATTTTACACTGTTTCTAGTAAAGTATGAGAGTTCCATATACATCCTTCACAATATTTGATATTGTTATACCCAGGCTAGTAGATGTAAAATAATATCTCATTATGGTTTTAATTTGCATTTTATAGACAATGCTGCTGCTGAGTTCCTTTTCATATTTTTAATGACTATAAAAATTTCAGTTAAAATATCCATTTTTCATCAGATTATCTTTATATTACTTTTAATTAACTTTTTATATATTCTAAAAATTTCTCATATTGCATGTATTGAAAATATTTTCTCCCTATCTACATTTTCCTTTATCAATTTCTTAGTGGTATCTTTTCATGATCTAATTTTAATTTAATTAAGTCTAATGTAGCACTGCTTATTCATTTAGAGTTAGTTTTGTCTATGAAATCTTTGCTTACCGCAAAGTTGTGAAGGCTTTCTCCTGTATTTACTAAAGCTAAAATCTTAAACTTTTGTATTCAAGTCTTTAATCCATCTTGATTTAACTTTTGAGGATGGTATGAGATACAGGTCAAGGCTCACTATTTTGCTATATATTTATCCATTTGTTCCAGCACCACTTATTGAAAAGACTTTCCATTACACATTCAGTCTTCTTGGTACTTTTGCTGAAAATAAATTGACCACTCATGTAGCTCTGTTTCAAAACTCTGTGTTCTTTTCCATTGACTTATTAATTAACACTAGATATTTTTTAATATGCCTGCTAACAAATGGAAGACATTTCTTTCTATTCATAATAGTCTGAATTTTTTAAGCATGCATGGGATGTTGAATTTTCTCAAATGCTTTTTCTTCAACCATTGAAATGATCATGTAATTCTTCATTTTTATTATTTTTATTAAGTGAATTTTATTAATTTAATTTCAAATGTTAAAAAAGCAACTAGATTTCCTGAGATAAACCCCATTTGTTTGTGATGCTGTATTTAATATATTGCTGTATTCAGTTTGCTAATATTTTAAGAATTTTTCCAACTAGTTTTATAATAAATTTCTTTTGCATGTAATTTTCTGTTCTTGTAACTTCTTCCTCAGATTTTGATATTATTATCCTGGGTTAAATCTCATAAAATAAGGTGAGAAGTGTTTAGTCCTCTATTTTTAAAAGAGTTTCTGTAGTATTGATATTTTTTTCTTTCTTAAATGTTTAATAGAATCCTCAGTGAAGCCATATGGGTCTAATGGCTTTGTTGTTTATTGATTTTCCAATTCAAGATTTTTGATTATAGAATCATTTTTTAAAATAGATTTGAACAACTCAGATTGTTTAGTGCTTTGTGTAGATTTGGTCTCTCTTTATTCTCTTATTTTGCTTTAAAAGTTTGTAAGATATGTAGTAGCATGTCCTTTCTCATTTCTGATATTTCTCATACATATTTTACTTCTTTTTAAAAATTGTTCAGCCTCTCTGTATGCTTATATAGCTTAATGTTGAATTTTTAAATATTTTCAAGTGTGCTAACCATTTGAAAACATAATGCTTTTACAACTACTGTATATAATTAGTGGTGTTTTAAAGTGACAGGAGGTGTAAATGCTGCTGTCTTGTTTTGGAGATTGCTTCTAGCTTCTTCCATTTACATATAGTATAACATTACCCTGTTCCAAAAATTTCTTACAAAACTGAAAAAATAAGTGAGGCTTGTAACATATTTCAAAAAATTTCCTCACTACATTCTTCCTTTCTTGATAAATTGATAAACTCCATTATGTCTGAAAATTATATCTTATCTTATAATTTTAGAAATAGAGCATAGTTGTTGAGATTTCCTTATATGCACACTTCGGTAAAATAACAAGGTCATCTTTCAGAATTCTCTGACATAAAACTTTTAGGAGAGTTTGGAATTTTTTCTTGCTGTTTGTGAATCCACAAAAATATATTTATGAAAACATGAGAGAAAAAAATAAGCGTTCTACCTATTAAGACCCCTAATATGAAGTAAGGTGAATGCAGATTCAAGTTGCCTTCTGCCATTTACTGGCTGTGTGACTTAAGATAATTTGCTTGACATGGGTCCCTCATATGTGTAGCAGAAATAAAAATAAAACAATTATTTGTGTGAGGTTGAACATGATAATAATTCTAAAATATCTGTATAATTCCTGGAACATGTAAGTAGGTAATTAATTTTGATATTTTATGAAATATATTGTTTTTTATTATGATTATATTTTATGTTTATTATGATTATATTTTATGTTTATTATGATTATATTTTATGAAAAGTTTAAGTTGCATAAAAATATGTAATTGAATATAGCTGCCAGTTGAACAAGAGCAAAGATTCTCTTTTCCCCATCATAGCAACCCCAGCACAAGGGAAAAACAAACCTGTTACAAATGAGTATATATTCTCTGCCATTTCTAAACAGCCATGCTGCTAATAATGTAATACAATAACAAAAACATTAAAATATGTGTAATGTGTTAATTGAATGTGTTGAATTCATTGTGGATACATAAATGGGAAACAACTTTTTTCTCTAACTTTGCCTTTCATTCAGTTATCTCAAATCACCCTTTCCCTTTTTTTGATGTCACCTTGGGCAGATCTTACAGCTTTCTAGCCAGTCCAAGGTATTGCAAAGCTTTTTCTAGCACAAAGTTAAACTCCAATCTCATCTTGATTTACAATTTTCCCCTCCTCAAGCCAGGTAACTGAGATTTTGGGACTGGAAGTACCTGAATAGCAGTACTTATATTTTCACTATAAGTCTCTCCATCTTCTGGTTCTTCCAGAGTTAGTTGAGAGGAAGGGAAATAACAAAAGATGTATATGATATGCAGAATAATGGTCTCCCAAAGATGTCCACATACAAATTCTCAGAACTTATGACAATAAGCCTTACATGACAAAAGGTATTTTGCAGATGTGATTGAGATTACAGACTTTGAGATGAGATTATCCTGGATTGTCTGAGTGGACCCAGTCTAACCAAGTGAGTCCTTAAAAGTAGAGAAACTTCCCCAGCTGTGATCAGAGATGCTTTGAAGGAAGGTCAGAGAAACAAACAGTAACATGAGGATTTTATGCCCAGTTCCTGGTTCTGAGAGGTAAGGTATTATGTGAAAAGACTGAAAAGAGGCCTCTAGGAGATATGGGCTGCCTCCCACTGACCACAGGCAAGGAATCGGAGACCTCAGTCTTATAGCTGAATGGAACTGAATTATGCCAGTGGGTGAATGATGAAGAAGATAGATTCTCTTCTAGAGCCTCCAGAATAGTCTGTTGACACCTTGATTTTAGTCTGGTGAGACTCATAGGGATTTCTGATCTACATAACTGTAGGATAATAAATTTGTGTCATTCTAAGCCACTGAATATGAGGTAATTGTTACAGCAGCAATAGAAAACTAATACAAAAGGTAACTAATACAGCTTATGCTGTTCATAATTCTCTGCGTAGCAGGCATCCAAATTCTGAATTACCTTGGGATGAACTTGTGAGTTTTCAGAGGCTTCAGTGGTCTTCTATGCCTCAGAGTTCCCTGACATACTGCAGTATTTGGCAGAAACTTCTTGACCACATTCTTTCAATTCATTCCAGAGCAGTATACTGGATTTATGGAGTCCCTCACTCCAGCTGGCTACTTTCTTCAGAAGAATCTCATCAAAATTATTTGAGCCTGGCTATTTCCGAATAAAGCCATGTTACCTACAGGAACTCTTAACTGCTTTGCCCTTCATAAACCGAGGGTAAAGGCTGCCACAGCTCCAGTGATGCACTCTTGCTTTTCTTCATGGGATTAGTTGGCTTAGCATAGAGGTGAGACCAGGGTGGATAGAAGAAATGTCAAGATTGGTAGCTCTCACAGACCTACAAAGTCCATGCTTCTCTTTCTTGACAAACTCTATTCTTATGTTATGCGGGTTAGGTGCTGGAGGGTTAGAGTGGGTATTGCTCACTAGTATGAGTTGGCATCTTACATTAATTTTGAAACACCTTTCTATATATGTATATATATATACACACACACACACACACACATATCTGCATTTAAATGCATTATATTCACATTGACTTTAAATGTATTATAAAGTTAAAAATTATAAAATTAACATAAATTAGATATACTATCTGATTTCTTTTGTTGTAGTCTCCTTAGTTTTCTCAATGGCTACATAGGCTAGGAGGTAGATTCATTGGCAATCAAACACTAATATTAAATCCAACTCTCTCCCTGGCACCTTATTCTTCAAGTCCTTCCTCTAGTTAACAAAAACAAGAGCACCTCCTCAAGTGGCTTTCCATAGCCTCAGAGAAGGGATACTAAAAATTGTGAGGTGTCTTCAGGGATGACACAAACTTATTGAAGAAGGAGTTATAAAACCAAGGCCATAGTTGTCTCCTTGAACCAGATACAGCCTTATGAATGCAAGTGCCATTGGAACTGACAAGCAATTTTCACATCTTCATTAACAGAAAAAGTTCTCAATTTGTAGGGAAGGGGCTTTCCAGGAAGCTGGAAAGAATGAAAAGACCACGGATTATATGAATCAAAGTGATAGAAGCTACCTTTTTAAGCTCAGACAAATCTTTGTCCATGATACTCCTATGTTCATCACTGGTCTGTATACCACAGCAAATGGAAAAAGAGTCAGTCTAAGAAAGTTGAATCCAGGCTTTCATAAATTCCTTATATGAGCTTTTCTCTTTGGCATAAACTTGAGAACCCACATAAAAATTCCTCATACATCTTTTTTATTATAAAAAATTGAATTGTTAAGCTACATTTTCATTGTCTACTACTACAAGATGACTACAATGGAACTCAGTAATACAATTTTCAAAGATAGTAACAAACTTGTCACATGAATGGATGATGTAAAGATTCCATCTCATTGGCTTTAAGATTTTCATAACTTTCTTGTCTGGGAAGAAACCAATATTAGCACTGCTGGGAATCAAACTCCCTCCTTGAAAGAACAGTAGAAATAGTAGTAAAGACTGTGGAAAGACTGAACATGAAAGGGAAAGATTTAGAGAATCAATCAACAGGAAACTGTTCAACATTCTTTCCCTGAAGAAAAACCAGCATATAAATCTGCTGTCTTTATTATCTAGCTTGGAGCAGCTCTCTCAGTGGGTTGAACCTTTGTTTACTTTTTGATTCCTTCTACCTTTCTACCTGCAGCTAATTCCTGGCAGGATGCCATCAGAGTATTTAAACACTTTTAGATCTCTGTCAAAAAAAAAGAACAGTTGACTGTATTGAAATAGATATTATTAAGACAACTTTCATGTGAAACAAGGCTAAAAATATGCAGGGGTGAAGAATAAGCCATTTGGGAGAAAAAAATGGCAACTTTTCAAGACTCTATAATTTGTGGTCCTTATGAATAACTTAATAATGTCCACATATTCTAGGTTATGTTAGGCTAAATTTTAATAATGGAGCATTAAGCCTTTAGAACATCATTGAAAAAAATCGTAAAATAGTTTCTCATTCTTTTGCTAGTTTTCTACAGGACAATTGAGATATGTTAAAATAATCCTTCAGTCTTCCTTAATGTTCATATAATACATATAAATGAGGTCACTGTTGCTCTAAGAAACCCAAACCTGTTGATCTATGTGAGTCTATGTTATTGTTCCTCTGTAATAAGATTTAAAAAATTACTCACACTGCATTTCAACATCCAAAAAAATTAGAGGTTGCTTTTTTTCTATAATGCACATAATAATTTTTTGTGACACTCCAACCCCTGCCAACTTCTCTCTGGTAGTAGTAAAATTTACAATTAGCAATTAACTATATGTGAATGCTTTTCAGTTTAAAAAGTTATCTTTTCAGTTTAAACAATTATTTTCATATAAATGGTAGACATTTTCAACTCCAGTTCTTGCAAGGATTTGATGTAAGCCATACACTACTTCTTCTTCTTCCAGTATTAAAGTAACGCTTAACCTTAATGATTACATACGTTCCCTTTGCCCACAGTTTGAGAAACACCATCAGTCTCTGATCTGGATTTACGAAAAGGAGAGCTTTCCTTCTTTCAGGAACACATTCTTGTAAAAAGGATCAAGAAAGTCACAACCAATCAGTGATATGTTACTCTAGGTAATATATATGTTCTTTTCTTCGGTTCACTCTTGAAGAAAGACACAAAGGACAGAGGTGGGGCAATTTAAATCTAAAAGCTAAATATGTTTAATGTAGTAAATTCCATTTCAATCCTTTTTTTCTCATCCTGACTGAAAGGAAATAGAAACACTGCTGTGTTTAAAAAAAATACTTTTCTATTCCTTCCCAGAAGTGGGGGGGTGGGGCTGGTGGCTTAAAAATAGTAAATAATACAGCTTATATAACACTAGGGAAAAAAATAAGCATTTAAAGTCAATTATTTTTACTATACTTTAGAGAAGATGAGGCTCATGTGGGTTCTCATAGCTATTTAGAAAAAATTATAGACCTAAGAAATAAATACAAATAACATAGCTGCTAGAACACTTATCCACCTCTTAATCGTTTACTAACGTTTGATTATTTTACTTTCAAAGCAGAGATGTTCTTATGGTAGAGATTCTGGATGCAAAATATAAGGAAGGAAAATAATATCTTTCATCTAAATCATATGTGTAGGGACCTTGGGATCAAGATGACAGAGCAGGAGGATCCTGAGCTCACCACCTCCCATAGGCACACCAAACTTACAACTAAAAATTGAACCACTGTTTCTGAGAACCACCTGAAAACTGACAAAACTGATTTTTTACAACTAAGAATATGAGGAAATGGCCCATTGAGATGGGTGGGGCAGAGATGTGGTCTAATCAGAACCCACACCCCCAGTGCAGTGACACAACTGCAAAGGTACCAACTGAGGAGTGAGGGTTCAAGCCCCATGTCGAGCCCCCCAACCCAGAAGACCTACATTGGGAAGATAAATCCCCATAATGTCTGACTTTGAAAATCAGTAGAGCTTATGTCCAGGAGAGTGAGAGTGCTCTGGAAAACTGAGACACTGAGACTCCACTCTTAAAGGGCTCACATACAATCTCACTCTCTCCAAACACCAGTGAGGAGGCAGCAGCTTGAAAAGCACCTGGGTCATATAAGAGGGATATTGACTAATTTTAGAGCATATGTCAGAAGGAAAGGGAGATAGTGGAACTTTCTCCAAGGATAGAAGTGCTGGTGGGGACTTTTTTTTTTTAATTGTTATTTATTTTTTCTATTTTTACTTTTCTTCCACCTGGTAGGTCTGGCACTGGCAGTTGGCATTTATTTCATTCTCTATCAACTTAACTAACACTATGTGACCCACCTTACCATTTCACTTTAGGACTAGACACACCCAAACCACCTATTCAGTCTAACCCCACATCACCCATCCAGTGGGTGGCCCTAGTTGAAACTGGTACCCCTCCAAAGTGGCTCCCCATCCTGGGAACCAGACCCACACACCAGCATGCCCTCCACAGTAGTGGTTGGGCCTTGTAACCAGTCACACTGGAGGGCCAGCCCCACACATCAGCACACCCACAGCAGTTGCAGCTGGAGCTTGTAGAGAGGGACCAGCCCCACCCACCAGTGAGCACAGAGCAAACGAACTCAACCACAACAGGAGGGCACACACAGGCCACACAAGGGGTACCCCCAGAGCACCTGGCTCTGGTGACCAGGGTGATGGTGCCACTGGGCCCCACAGGGCACCTTTTACATAAGGACACTGTTTCAAAACCTGAATATGTAGCTGATATACCTAGAGTGTACAAACAAACACAGAGAGTTAGGCAAAATGAGGAGACAAAGGAATACCTTCCAAATGAAATGAGAAGACAAAACCTCAGAGAAAGAACTAAACTAAATGGAGATAAGCAATTTAACAGATAAAGAGTTAAAAGTAATAGTCATAAAAATGCTCACTGAATTCGGGAGAAGAAAGGATGAACTCAGTGAGAACAACAACAAAAAGACAGAATAAATAAAAAAGAAAAATAAGACTGAAAAATAGAATAATTGAAATTTGAAAATACACTAGAGGGAAATTGACAGCAGACTGCGGGAGGCAGAAGAATGGATCAGTAATCTGAAAAACAAGGTAGTGAAAATCACCCAGTCAGAACAGAAAATTTAAAAAAAAATCATAAAAATGAGGGTAGTTTAAGGGACTCCTAGAACAACATCAAATATACTAACATTAACATTATAGGAATCCCAGAAGGAGAAGAGAGAAAGAGACAGAAAACCTATTTGAAGAAATAATGGCTGAAAACTTCCCTAACCTGGGGAAGGAAACAGACATCCAAGTCCAAGAAGTACAGAGAATCCCAAACAAGATGAACACAAAGAAACCCACATTAAAACACCTTATAATTAAAATGGTAAAAATTAAATATAAAGAGAAAAATCTTAAAAGCAACAAGAAAAAAAGCAAGTTGTTACATGTAAGAGTCCTCCCATAAGACAATCAGCTGACTTTTCAGCAGCTGTAACTATACTTATATCAGACAAAATAGATTTTAAGACAAAAATGGTAATGAGACCAAGATGGTCATTATATAATGATAAGGGTGTCAATTCATCAAGAGATACAACAGTTGTAAATATATGTGCACCCAACATTGGAGCACCTAAATATATTAGGCCGATACTAACAGATTTGACGGGAAAAATAGAAAACAATATAATGATAGTAGGGAGCCTCAATATCTTACTCTAAGCAATGGATATATCATCCAGACAGAAAATCAACAAAAAATGTTGGACCTGAACTACACTTTAGACCAAATGCCCCTAACAGATATATACAGGACATTCTATCCAACAGCAGGAGAATACATATTCTTCTCAAGTACACATGGAACATTCTCCAGAACTGACCATATTCTGACAAATTTAATAAAACAACAAAAGATTACATTCAACAAAACAAGACTTGTCAAATTTAAGAGGACTGAAATCATGCCAAGTATCTTTTCCTACCACAATGAGATGAAACTAAAAATCAGTATCAGGAAGAAATTTCCACAAATATGTGGAAATTAAACAACACACTCTTGAACAGCTAATGGGTCAAAGAAGAAATCAAAGTAAAATTTTAAAAATCTTGAAACAAACAAAAATGCAATCATAATATTTAAGAACTTATGGGATTCAGCAAAAGCACTTAAAAGAGAGAAGTTTATAGTGATAAACACATTAAGAAAAAAAAGTTCTGAAATAAACAACCCAATTTTATGACTCAAAAAACTGAACAAGAGCAAACTAAGCCCAAAATTAGCAGAGACCAGAAAAACAATTGAAAAGATTAATAAAACTAAGCTCTTTTTTTTTTTTGCAGATGCTACATCTCGAAAATCCTAAAGAATCTAGCAAAACACACACACACACAAAACACATGTTAGACCCAATCAATGAATTCAGTGAAGTGGCAGGACAGAAAATCAATAAAGAAAAATCAATTGTGTTTCTATACACTAACAACAAATGATCTGAAAAAGAAATGAAGAATACAATCCCACTTACAATAACATAAAAAAATAATTAGCATTCAATTTAACCAGAGAGGTGAAAGATCCAAATACTGAAAAGTATAAGATTTTGATGAAAAATCTAAAGAAGACAGAAATAAATTAAAAGATATCTCACGTTCTTGGATTGGAAGAATTAATATTGTTAAAATGTCAATACTACCCAAAGCCATCTGCAGATTCAATGCAATCCCTATCAAAATTCTGATGACATTTTTCACAAGTTGTACGGAACTAAAAAAGACCCCAAATAGGTAAAATAATCCTGAAAAAGAAGAACAAAGCTGGAAGCATCACACTTTCTGATTTAAAACTATACTACTACAGTCAAGTAATATTTGACATGGAAGACACAATATTCAATGGGGAAATGGTAGTTTCTTGACTAAATTGTGCCGGGAAAACTAGGTAACCAAATGCAAAAGAATGAAATTGGAACCCTATCTTACACCACTCACAAAAATTAACTTGAAATGGTTCACGGACTTAAACATAAGAACTGAAAACTAAAAAGTCCTAGAAGAAAACATAAGCAAAATCTCCTTGACATTGGTCTTGACAATGATGTGTTTTTCTATCTGTGGTTTTTATCAAGATATACTTGACATATAACAGTATATTAGTTTCAGGTATACAACATGGATGATACAAATACATATATATATATATATATATATATATATATATACACACACACATTTTTAGTTAACATCCATGAGCACACATAGATTTTTTTCAAATCAATAAGGTTTATAATTACAAAACTGAAACCAGGGAACAATCCAAATGTGCACAGCAGGAAAATGGGTAAATTGTGTAATTCAAAACAGTGGAAGTAATAGAAGCTACACACAACAAGTATGAATCTTACAAACAATGTTGACTGAGAAAAAGCAAGTTTCAGAAGACTACATACAATATAATACCATTTGTATAAAGCTCAAAGGCAAGAAAAAAAATAAACATTGTATTGTTTAGACCAATGTGTATATCTGGTGGGGCAAAACTCCTTTTCAAAAAGAAATCAAAGGAATGAATAAATGATCATTACAACAATAAAGAAATTAGCTACCTCTGGGGTGGAGCAATGGAAAAGAATCAAGGGGGGACAAACAGGGAGTTTGGGCAGTTTCTAGTAATGATCTGGTTCTTAAATTAGTGGGAGGTAGTTCATTTTATCTTATTATTTGTGTAATTTGTATCTATTGCATGTATCAAATGATACTCATTCAAACTTTAGAAAAATTTGGGCACAAAACGGGATCTGTAAATAATGATTTTTTGGACATGATTAAAGCATATGCAACAAAAACACTGTTCCTCAGTGTTTTTCGGGAATTGGTTCCAGGACCCTCCATGATACCAAAATCTGTAGATGTTCAAGTCCCTTATATAAAATGGTGTAGTATTTGCATATAACCTACTACATTCTCCTGTATGCTTTAAATTATCTCTAGATAACTTATAATATCTAATACAATGTAAATTCTATGTAAATAGCTGTAAATACAATGTAAATGTTATGCATATAATTGCCAGTGCAGCAAATTCAAGTTATGCTTTTAGGAACTTTCTACAATTTTTTTTCCAGAATTTTTTTTTGATCCATATTTGGTGGAATCTGCAGATGTGGAACCCAAGGGCTAACTGTATACCAAAATAAAAAGCTTCTGCACAGCAAAAGAAACAATAAACAAAATAAAAAGGTAACCTGTAAAATGGGAGAAAATATTTACAAGTCAGTTATCTGAAAAGAGGATAATATCCAAAATATATAAAGTCATACAACTCAATAGCAAAAGAAAATCCAATTAAAAAATGGGCAGTGGAATTGAATAGACATTTTCCCAAAGATGTAAAAATGGCCAACAGGTGCATGGAAAGGTGCTAGATATCACTAATCACTAGGGAAACACAAAACAAAACCACAATATCACTTCACATCTGTTAGAATGGCTGTCATCAAAAAGACAAGAGATACATTTTGGTGAGGATGTGGAGAAAAAGGAGTCTTTGTTCATTGTTGGTGGTAATGTAAATTGGTACAATCACTATTGAAAACAGTATGGAGTTTCCTCAAAAAATTAAGATAGGTATCATATGACCTACCAATCCCACTTCTTGTTATATATTCAAAAATAAAAAATAATAACAGGATATAAAAGAGATATTTTCATACCTATGTTCATTGCAGCATTATTCACAATAGCCAGGATATGGAAACCACCGAAGTGTCTGTCAGTGGATGAATGGATAAAGAAAATTTGGTGTGTATATATGATGGAATATTATTCAGCGATGAGAAAGAAGGAAATCCTGCCATTTGCAACAATGTGGGTGAATCTTAAAGG
This sequence comes from Neophocaena asiaeorientalis asiaeorientalis, assembly GCF_003031525.2. NCBI lineage: Eukaryota > Metazoa > Chordata > Mammalia > Artiodactyla > Phocoenidae > Neophocaena > Neophocaena asiaeorientalis. The sequence continues at coordinate 3,416,006 of NW_020175390.1, read as the reverse complement.
CATTATATGAGGAGAAATAAGTCAGACAGAGAAAGACAAATAATGTATGATGTCACTTATATGTGGAATCTAAAAGAGTTGAACTCATAGGAACAGAGAGCAGAGTTGTTGTTACCAGGGGCCAGGTGCTTGGAGGAAATGGTGAGCTGTTGGTTAAAAGGTACAAAGTTCCAGGTATAAGATGAATAAGTTCTGAGGGTCTAACAGTGTTTATAGTTAATGATACTGTAATTTATACAGTTGACCCTTGGACAACTTGGTTTGACTGTATGGGTCCACTTATACTTGGATTCTTTAAGAATATATACATACTAGAGCTCTACACGATCTGAGGCTGATTGGATCCATGGATACAGAATTGCTGACACAGAGGGCCAACTGTAAAGTTTTATGTGGATTTTCAACTGTGTGGGGCCTCAGCACCCACAACCTTTGCATTTGTCAAGGGTCAACTCTAATTGAAAGTTGCTCAGAGAGTGTATCTTAAAACTTCTCACTCTAAAAAAGAAATGGTCATTATGTGACATGATGGATACATTAGCAAGTGCTATGGTGGTAATCATTTTGCAATATATGTGTACCAAATCAACATATTTAAACTTTAAACTTACACAGTGTTATATGTCAATTATGTCTCAATAAAGATGGGAAAAATTATTTGTCAAAAATTAGAAAGTAAAATAGAGTAGTATCCTACTACCATTAGATAATCAACAATTATTTTATTTTCTTCTAGTCTATTTTTCCTCTATATTTGTTACAAAGATATACTCCTTTTACCCAGATCTGTTTCCTGTCATCAACCTCATGGAATGTTTCAGAAATTATGTTCCATGTATCTTAATGGGCACATAATTTCCATTTGGGTTGATGAAACAATTTTGGAAATAAAGAGTGGTGACGGTTGCAGAACACTGTGAATGTAATTAATACCACTGTATTGTACACTTAAAATGGAAAATTTAATGTTTTATATATACATTTTACAACATAAAAAGTATAGAAAAATCAATCAGGAATTTCTCTATTAAAAATAAATTCAATTTGTATGAATCAATATTACAAACATTATAATTCTAATATGTATAGACAGCAAGATCCAGACTGTGATAATGGGAAATAGATTATATTTAGAAAATGACTTGATTATTATATTTTCTAATACATGAATTCAGTAGGGGTTCCTTTGCAAATTTCTCCTTATATTAATAGTTTTTGAAGTTGGGTAATTTGAGACTGGCTAAGTTATATCTCCTAAGGTCATCAAGGTTTAATGTCACCTCATTCACTTTCCTCAGAAGTGTTTCAACGATATGCATGGTTCACTCAGTTTAATGATCTGGGACAATGGGAATGTGCACATCCTGTTTTGTGGCTTCCTGCAAATGAGACATTCATGAGTATTTTGATATTCATGAGTAAAATGGGCCAAGTACCACTCTTTCCCTTCTTACAGAAAGCTTCTAAGTATAAATAGTGTAAATTCAGACATATATTTTTATATACTGTATATATGTCCTGGGTCTACTTCAAAAGGTGAAAGCTCAGCAGAATAATTTCCTTGAATTATATCTTAATCAAGATTTACTGATTTTTTCTGCTTTAAAACATTTTAAATGGCTCACTGTCAATATACCAATGAATCTGATATTGCCAGCCACCATTACGCTGTGAAAGAAATATAGATTAGGAAATAATCAGAGAATTGCTTTTTATTACTCTTTACAAAAAAAAAAACTTAATCAGAAATAGCTTTGAGGTTAAAAAAATTGATGCATGTGGTAACATAATATCATGGTTTATGTTTATTTGCTATTTTAAAACAAAACTGGAACTAATGTAGGATTTGGAATAGAACTATTCTGGGATCACAGAAATTTAGAGTGCTAAATGATTTTGAAAGCAATTTCCCTATTTTTAATCTAGTATTGTTCAAATTACATTTCATTTCTCCAAACTGAGAAGAGGAAGTATATAGGCATGACAGCAATAACTTGTAATTCAAGTATATTTTACGAATTCTTTTACCTTTATAATGAATATAATTTAATTTGCTTCCACAAAAAATTTATTTCAAATTATTTGGAATAGTAAAATAAGAGTTTCCTCGTTTCTCATTTGGGAGAACATGTTAGCAACAACATAAATGGACAAGTTGATTTAATGTTTAAGAAACAAACATATTCTATGAAGTTCTTCTATTAATCAGTGATCTCTAGTTCCTTATCAATCTCCCACTGTTCCTGATTTTAATGTTAAATTCTAGATGAACTAACATATCAAAATGTGTTTCAGATATTAGATATTTGACATATCCATTAAAAACCACAATACACTATATGTGGTATATTTTATTTGTTGTTTAAAAGTTCAAGTTCAGAAACCAGATCCATGGCTTACCAAGTAAATGAATGACCTTGGGAAAGTTTAGCTAACCTCTTTACCTCACTTTAGCCATTTGTAATACAAGACAATAAGATGACCTACAAAAACAAAGAACCATTTGCTGTGATTTTTTAGCTCATTTGGGTGTGTGTGTGTGTGTGTGGGTGTGTGTAGGTGTGTGTGCGTGTATGTGTGTTTAACAACAAATATTATTTAAAAACTATGATATGACACTAGTTAACCTGATAGTATAGTTAATTATTTTAAAGAAAAAAAAACATTAAATACCAACAGAAACCCTACTCACTCAAATAAAAGATAATAACTGGGAAGTGCACAAAAGCTAAAAATTAATTCAGGTCCTTATAACTAATACTTTCATCCACAGGTGTCTGCTTTGATAAAATCATGACCATTAAGATATAAAGTATTTCAAAAAGGACTTTTTATATTTATCTATTTATTTTTTTACCATCTTTATTGGAGGATAATTGCTTTACATTGTTGTGTTAGTTGCACATGGAAGCAACCTAAGTGTCCATCGACAGATGAATGGATAAAGAAGATGTGGCACATATATACAATGGAGTATTACTCAGCCATAAAAAGAAATAAAATTGAGTTATTTGTAGTAAGGTGGATGGACCTAGCATCTGTCATACAGAGTGAACTAAGTCAGAAAGAGAAAAATGACTTTTTTAAAATGTATTTTTGTAAGGGACTCAAGAAATGAAACTAGTGCTGCTCTTTATTATACTGTGAAGTCTTAGTTCTTTTGTGGAAGAGGGGTCTTGAAAACTATGGAATCATTAGGAAAACATTTATTGTCTTCTTCAGTGATTTAGATTGTATAGGCTTGGCAAATTATTGCTTGTCCTTGAAAGAGAAATGTATATGAACATTTCAACAGTTATCCCCTAGACAATCTGGAAGAATAAGTGGACTTCATAGGGGTGTAAATTAATATAATCTTTTGGAGTTCAACTATTTTGGCCCTGAAATGCTATGTTTAGGTGGCATACAAATATATTAATTCAATCGAGGTTTCTAATAAAAATTTTAAATAATTATATGAATAAATAACTTTAAATAAATTATTATAAATCCATACTATGGAATATCTTGCTGATGTTATAAACAAGGGATTACACATACCTAGCTAAGGAAATTTTTAAGAGTCAAAAGCAAATTTGAAGATAGTACAATGGTATTATCTCAATTATGTACAAACTCACACACATATACATTCTGAAACTCCAACAGATATTGCAGTAGTATGTATATATATCTGAAGATACAGAGAAAGTATTTAGGAGATCATATATCTTATAGATAACATCTCTTACCTCTGGGGAGAGAACTGAAGATGGTAGAGATTAATAAAGAATTTAATTTTAGCAATGAATTTAAAATGTAAGAATAAAATAAATCTACTACAACTGGTTGTAGAATATTTTAGTCAGAAGTTCTCCTTATGATCAGGTCATAGAAAAGGGTTTAGAGAAAGACAAGAAAATGAATGTCCCAACAGTTTAACAGCTTCTCTCAAGAAAGCAAAATGGGCCTAGAACTATGTTCATTTCCAGCAACCAAATATGAGTGCCTATGGCCAACAATTTGGAAATAAGATCAGAAAAGCCATTTATGGTCACTGCTTGACGTAGTGAAGAAGGAAATGAACAACAACTGCAAGTACTAAGAAAAAAATAGATATTACAGAGTTAGAGAGACACAACTGTCTCAAACATATGAAACTTAGGGGAGATGAAACATCTGAAGTTTTCAGGAAAACCTACTGCATGTTATTATATGTATAAAACTCCTGACTACCTCTTTAAGAAAACCTACATTAATGACCCACAATTTAATCTAGTGTGTATTTCTTTAAGTCATATTTTAGTTTCCTGATGTAACTTTGTGTAAAAACCAGTTCCCCTTTTACCCCATTGCTTATCAGGATTATATTGTGTATGGGAGTAGGGGTTCATTTGGGATATTGATGCTAAGTCGGTACAAAGCATTAATTAATATTGCAGCTCAAATAGATTTCCTGGGTTTTACACTAGGCTTTACATTTCTAACTTTGGTCAAGTTACTCAACCAACATACTCAAGCAATGAAAACTGTAAACTCAAATAAACAATATGGAGATGAGACACTATGTTCGTATTGATCATCTATTAATTATGCAAAGAAAACCACGACAAAACTCAGTGGCATGCAATAGAAGCATTTATTTCTCACTGTCATTGCTATGGGTTCGTAGCTTGGATTCTGGTCTGTTTCATGTAACGCTTTTCTCGTGGTCTTAGTAGAAGATAAAGTTGGCAAGCTTCTTTGTACGAGTACAATGCAAGTCTTTGCTTGCAGTACATGCTCTATCATCCTACTGGCCAACGAAAATGATAAAGCTGTGTCTATCACTAATGGAAGTTTACCACTCCTATGATGATGCAAGAAGAAATGAGTAAATATTTTTTCATAATAATCTAATTACCACAGGGTTCCCTCAAGTCCATAAATATTCAAAACTTTCCCATATGAAAACAATCTCACCTTTTCACCTTCTTCCCAGCACACTCAAATTTCTTCAATTATAACACTAGGCTTAAAAGTCACAATGTTATGATATATATATCTGGCTAGTATATATGTATGTGTGTGTGTGTATATATATGTGTATATATAGAGAGAGAGATTTATAGATTTATAAATGAATTTTCTGCACTCCTCCCAAACACTCATAAACATTTATGCAAAGTACACTGGTGGTACAGGGACAGGATAGCAACAGACAACCTTATCTTATAAAAAAAAAAACCCTAAACTAAAAAATATATGACACACAGTATTTCCTCATTCATAGCAATTCTGAAATCTCATTAGGCAAATGTTACCAGGTTCCTCTACAATGGGCATAGATACCATTTCTATCTTAGGTTCAATTTTACTCCTGGGAAGTAACTCCCATTTCCAGTGTGCTCCACAACTCTTGCCTCTATCCTCTTGTTTTTTCCATAGATCTCCTTGGTCACTTCTAGATAGGAAAGTATGCTCTCTTGGTGGCTTGCAGCTTTTTCAACCTAAATTCTGCTTTTAGATAGTTGGGAATCCAGAGGTTTTATTTGTTTTTCTGTTTTTGAATCTTTCCATCTTTTTTTTTTTGCATGATTTCTGTCATGCTTACCAATCAAAGATCTTTCAAAAACTTTTTTTTAAAACAAATTTACCTAGGTTAATAGCTTAAATGTGATTTTGATGACATCTAAAACAACCTAGATTGAAAACAGAGGCACAGAATTCCTCCATGCCGCTAGTAGTGCTGTGAGCAGAACTGCTTATCATTTATCAGATAAGAGGCAAGAAATACATAAAGAATAAAGGTAATATAGAGAGTAGGCTGCTTGTATGTGCCTCCAGTCAAAGTGGGAATGGTAAAAATATATGTGTTTGTTTTCTATTGCTACTATAACACATTTCTTAGTGGCTTAAAAAACCCCACAAATTTATTAACTTACAGATTTGTAGGTCAGAAATCTTGACACAGTTCTCTGTAGCTAAAATCAAGATGTCAGCAGGGCTGAGTTCCTTTCTGGAAGCTCTGAGGGAGAGTCTGTTTGCCTGATCATTCAGGTTGCTAGTAGAATTTATTTCCTTAAATTTGTAAGGCAGAGGATACATTTGCTTGCTGGCTAACAGTTGAGGGCAATTCCCAGCTTCTAGAAGCTGCTCAAACTCCTTGACTCACGGTCCCCTTCCCCCATCTTCAAAGTCAGCAAAAACAGCTTGTGTTGGAACCCCCGGGGCTGATGTGTTAACAATATGCAGATTAAGACCTACTGAATGAGGATGTACAAGCCAGCCTCACGGGGTCTGCAGGTACTCCCTCAGCCTCCAAGCTTCCAATATGGGGAGGTGAAAACCCTAGCCATTTTGAGTGAAGGAGTAGTTCCAGTACACTTACACAAAGGAAATAAAGTCATAAGATTTATCACTTACAAATCCCAGAACAGGGTGCAATGAGCTGGGGGAAGGGTAGTCCTCTGTCCCAGGTCACAAGTACGCAGGAGACAGACAGCAGGATTGCAAACACCTATTCTGTACTAATAAAGTGGTTGGGGCAGAGGTCACTAATTTTTAATGGGCTCAATTCTGAGTGGTCATTTTAAAAGGTGTCCTGGGAAAAGAAAGGTGGGAATCCTAAGCTGTGGTCCATATTTAAATGTCCAGACTCTGGGTGTAAGCAGGTTGTCATATTGTATAATGCCTAGGCAGCAACTCAAACAAAGATGGCTTTCTCATCACATAGCAAGTCCCTCATGTTTCTTCTTCTATAGTAGCATTTCTCTCACCCACTCTTTTGCCTTCCTCTTCCACTTTTAAGGACCCCCATGATTATGTATATAATACTCCAGTCAAGGGTAATATCTCTAGTTTAATGCCCTTATGCTTAATTCCATCTCCAAAGTCCCTTTCACCAGGAACTAATATTTTCTGTAATAAAAAATATTACGAAAGCCATAAATGTGCTTGAAGATACAACTATCAATTTTCAAAGAGCTGACTGATTCTAGAATCCAAGTAATTTTGGCCTTTCACAGATAGTAAACTTAATCAATATTGCTCTAACTATATGTACCACTAAACACCAAGGTAATAGCTAAAGGCTAAGCATCAAGGTAAAATCTAAAGTACCTAAAAATCAAGGTAAAACTAAAATAAAATCTATAGGGCTTCCCTGGTGGCGCAGTGGTTGAGAGTCCGCCAGCCAATGCAGGGGACGCAGGTTCGTGCCCCGGTCCGGGAGGATCCCACATGCCGCGGAGCGGCTGGGCTCGTGAGCCATGGCCACTGAGCCTGCGCGTCCGGACCCTGTGCTCCGCAACGGGAGAGGCTACAACAGTGAGAGGCCCGAGTACCGCAAAAATGAAATCTATTGTTACTCTAAATTAAAACTAATTAACATTAGGTAATACACAATGCACTAGTGTTAGCAAATTGTGCTAATGTCACAGCTGCCAAACTGCTTAGTTTTTTTTGTTGTTGTTTTGTTTTGTTTTTTGCGGTACGCGGGCCTCTCACTGCTGTAGCCTCTCCCGTTGCAGAACACAGGCTCCGGGAGCACAGGCTCAGCGGCCATGGCTCACGGGCCTAGACGATCGCGGCATGTGGGATCTTCCCGGACCGAGGCACGAACCCTTGTCGCCCTGCATCGGCAGGCAGACTCTCAACCACTGCACCACCAGGGAAGCCCTGCTTAGTTTTTTAATAAAGGAAATAAAGAAAATCCACATGGAATTTATATGCTTGTCTATTTGCAAGATTGAATGGATGAGAAAAAAATAATTTTGCGAATGTACTGAATATTTTCTTAGGCCTGTTGTGAGCTCTTACAGATACCAAGTTTTATAGTCTGGGAAAATTTAGGTTCATATGACTGAAGTTGTTCAAAAGAGAGCCAGACAATTGAAAGCAGAAGTAGAGCTTAAAAATCATATATAAGACAATCCACTGTGTGGATCTCAGATAGCCTCTTTCCCCAGCCACCCATTTCCACCCATTTCATATTTAGACTTTTTCCACTGAGCTTATGAACAAAGTGACTATGTTGACAAGGTTGGGGTTCATTAATGAACTAAATAAAGTAGACTTTCCCTGGCCCAGGCTGATGTTGCTAGAGCTGCTACTGAGCATAACCATGTCCAGAGCAAAGATCTACACTAAACACACACTGTGGCTCATTTCCTAGGGTGTCATCTAGACACCAGGTTGTACATGGATCACACTGGAGAACTTTCATCACAGGAGGGGCACTACCTTTTCTTCACTGAAACAGACACTTTGCCTGGATATGCATTTCCTTTTTGTGCCAGTAACACTTCTGGCACACAGCATTGCTTCTAACTGAGAAACTCATTTTACAGTAAATGAGGGTCCGGATTGGGCTTCTGGTCATAAAATTCAATAGTTTTTGCTATATTCCTAATCAGGCTAAAGCAGCTGGCCTGGAGGAATGGTGGAACGGTCTTTAACAATTCCATTATAGCATCAGAATGAGGGTAATGTTTTATCCTACTGAGAAAAATCCTTCTTCAATGTGTTATATGCTCAGAATCAGCAACCAACATAGAGTGTTGTCTCTACCAAAGCCAGGATTCACAGGACACCAGAAATCAAAGGGTGGAAATGGGATGACTCCCTTTATGATACACCAGTGAAATGTCTGCTTGGCTACTTGGCCACTTTGAACTCCTTATTCCAGTCAACGAACAGGCAAAGAAGGGTGTTATTACACGGGCTAAGGTAAATGTCTGACTACCAAGGGGAAATTATATTCCTACTACCCATCAGGGATAAGAAAAAATTTTGTTTGGCATGCAGGGTATATCTATTATTTGTATTCACAGGTTATAATACTTAATGGAAAACTACTGTTGTAAGCAGTCTTGCCAATGACCAAGACCCATCAGGGAGGAATATTTAGGTCACCCAATTAGGCAACAAAACAGGACAAACTAGGTTCACAGTTCAGGACAAAGGGTATAAGAATGAGCAGTTATGATCATAAATATCATAAATAAGTGGTAACCATGTGACCAGTTACAGAAATTGGGACTTCATTAGTTGTATTTCTGCATTAATATGGATATAATTATAAATATATTAACCAGTTCTTTCCTTTTTTATTTCTCCTCACCCATACATTTACCATCTAAAATAAAAATAATTCATAGTAGTTAACTTATATTTGTTTCAATAATCCAAAGATAAGGGTGTCTCATCTACAAGCAAAATAAGCATCACTGTAAGAATAAATTGACCTTTGGGACATTGTTTCATCTTTTGGGGAGATGATTAGTATATTTGTGATTTTATTAAAGATAATTGCATCATGAAGAGATTCATTTAGATTACGACGGCGATGACAAGTTTTGAAGAATTGAGAATATGGGTTTCACATTGTATGAAGATACATTTATAAGAATAAATTGTCCACCTTATACATTTATGATATTGAAAATTATTCTATTTGGATGCAATTATTTTTCCGTTTATTATAATTTACTGATATTCAATGAAATAGTTTCATTATTATGGCAATAGATTTCCTCAAATTTAGAATTTTTCTCTTTCTTGGACTTTCTTTAAAAAAATGGTCGAGCTCTATGGTGCCTACTTGTACTGATAGGGATTTATGCCACTTTGTCATATTTTGTTGATTTTTCTGAATTCATTTGTATTACTACATCTGTTTTTGGCTGATGCATTTTATAAGGAACTCAATTACTATATAATTTAATGTGTTTGCTGGTTAGTATTGATTAGTCACTACCTTTTAGTATGAACCTTGATTTAATGGGAAACTCATTTGGTTTTACTTCTTATTATATAACTTTATAAATTAATACCAGTAAATATTTCTTTAATTAAACTTTCATATAAAGTTGGTTCAATATTTCAGTATATCCAAACTTACAGTATTGAAATATCTTTCAAAATTTGCATAATGAAAACTACTTAGTGTTTTTTACTGCTGGGATGCATGTTAAACAACAGCATAACTTACATAGAAATCGTATTTTATGTATGTAGTTTAGTATCAGGTAAAACTAAACTCTATTATTTATACAGATCATAAACCAATAAAGAAATAAACATGATAATTTGTACAAATCAAGATTCTAATTAATTCTAAGGGTGAAGGACTAGCACAGTGGAGCTTTTGTGGATGATGGATCTTTTTTTATTATTGAACTAGGGAGTGATGACATGGGTGATAGCACCATACTTATTCATCAAAGTGCTTTTTATGAATTTCTTTGCATCTATGTCATATTGCACAATACATCTAAGAAGAAAAATTATACATAAGAAAGCACACAATTACCTCGAGAATATTTAACACCAAGAGTTATTATTTCTATTACTATTAAAGATAGGTTGCAATTTTACATTTTAAATTTATTTGTATTTGGATTATATAACATCTCTAAGAATGTGTCATTATATCAATATTTTCTTCTTGAATTAAAAAAACTAATTTAAAATATAATACAAATACATAACTTATATTGAATTTATAACTGTCCTCACATGTATACTGTTATAAATATAGAATGCTACTTTATATTGCTTGATATATATTTTATATATAATACTCCACATTTTTTACCCATTGAGTTATTTTCTCTAACTTACTAATAAATTATAACGATTAAAAATCAGGAAATTCTTGTGCAGAATGAGCTTATCTTAGAATGGATCATTTCCTTCTTTTAATATTTTAATTTATTTTAAATTTCTTAATAAAGCTTTCTAAGGCTATAGCTATCTAATCATCAACACGACATACTGAGTCATTTTCCCATAACACATTTGAAAGGATTTCTTTGCTGTTTCAGCACTTCAATAAGGCAGCTTAGAAAACTTGAAAGCTCTACTTAAGAAAAACATGGGGATCATTATTTTAGAGAAGATTTATAGTCTTTTTATTTAAATTATTGCTTAGAGGTAGTTCATTTTAAGAGCTAGAAGTAGAACATCGGACTCTTTCTATAAAATCATAGATATTAGAACTAGAACCTGTTATAGAGATTGTCTCAATCAGTGCCCTCAGTTTAATGATGAGGAAAGGAAGACCCAAAGAGAGGAAGTGATTTTCATAAAGTCAAGTGAAGAGACCTGATCCTAATGAATAAAATTTTCTTAAAATGATGTCTTGTTAAGTGACCCTTGATGTTTCCTGATTCTACAGTAACATTCAATTCCTTGAATTCAATGTTTTAAAATAAATTCTCTAAGAAGTGACAGAAATACGATTTTGATGTTGCATTAACCTCTCAGACCCAGTCTTATCTAACTTCTAATTATTAGGTTAAATGCAAGAAAATCGTATCTTAGGTTGGTAATAATTTTTATGCATTAGATATCATCTAGCAGAGAGAATTTTGGAACACTTTTTATTCTTCTTTGATGAAGCCTCAAGCATTCTCAAATAGTAGAGAGCAGTGTTCCCTCAGACATCCCAATGCACACCTCACCTAAAAGTTACCAGTGTAATGAGCTGTCAGCAGTAAACCTATTTCACACCTTCTCTGGGACACAATTTTAATGGAAAAAACGGTTGGTGAATCCATAGGGAGCTTTCCAGGACAATACCTTCAAAAAATAGCCAATGGAATAGAACACTAACAGTTAACCTAGGAAAACTATTAGCCAACTTCCTTAAGTCACTGAGAAACAAGATTCAGAAGCATAAGCCAATGAAATATTTTCTTTCAATTTTTGTATAGATATATGTTGTTCATTACATTTCATTTGCCTATATTTCAAACTATGCCTAAAATCTAGCAGTTTTATGAAAACAGGGTTTTTTGGGGGGGGTTAATGCTTCAACGCCTCTTGTGTTCTCTGTCAATTGACATTTTTAAAAGAGATAAATTATGTATGTAACTGGCTAAATCTGAATAATCTAATTATGTAATAAATGTTAAAGAAATGAAACACAAAATACTTATTTTTAGTTAGGAATAGTAAAAGATATTTAAATGATTGAAATAGTAGATTATGCCAATTTATATTACTTTGAGTTATATATAGAAACACTCTTAAGTAGGCATTCAAATAGATTTTGAAAGTCTTGATACTAGTAGATATTGGAAGGAAGCTTCAATTTTTACTGTGTCAGAGAGAAAAATTAACCACAAAGTGAATACTCTCTCCATTTCAAACTCTCTAAGTTCTACTTAGAATTCAAACATATCTCCTTGATATTACTAATTTTTGATTGATAGATGCATAATATATTGATAAGAAATATCTCTGCTTAGATTCTCATGTAATAAATACATTTATTTTACCTTACTTAACAAATAGCAATTGAAATCTATCAAATTATGTGTCATCAATTTTAAAAATTAAGTGAAATACTGGGAACATGATCTAAAATTATAAGAAAATTATACTGGTAATGAACTTTTGATTTAGCCTCTAAATATCCATTTTTACAATTAGAACATATATAGTCAACATGTTCTCTGTCATAAAACATAGCATTTACTCCATGCTAAAATTTAAAATTTTGAGGAATAAAGTCTCCACTGCAGTGAATATTTTAATTAGTGACTGAAGTAAATATGGATAATGTTATATATATTGTTCTGTGTTTTGGCTCATGATATTTTTCAAAATGTCCCCTTGGTTTGTGTCAAAATTTTCATATATTAGAATAATTTTATATATATATATATGTGCGTGTATATATATATAAAGGGTTGGCTGCAATTACTTGACTGTGTTCTTGAAGATTGTGTGATTTAGGGAGAGAAGTTTGCCCTATTCATTTTTAAATCCTTGATAATGTGGTAGAATTCTGATCACAGTGATGATTTATTAAACGTGATAATGGATTTCAATGTTTAAACACAAATTAACCTGGGAAATATGAAATAAAAGAAAGCATGCTCTACATTCTGACAAGTATGTATTGAGGCAAACATATCTAGATTCTAGATTATATATGGCACATAGATTATAATATGAAATAAAGATTGAATTTTTTATTAGAGTTCTTTTACCCCTTTAAGATGTTGAACTCCTTTATGCAAGTAAGGTATGGCATTTATCTATTTAATTGATTGATTCACTCATCTATCTATCTATCTATCTATCTATCTATCTATCTATCTATCTATCTATCATCTATTCTCTCTCTCCATCCTTTCCTCCCTCCCATCCATCCTTCCATGTATCCAAACATCCAACCATCGAACCATCCATCTCCAGGCATATTTCCTGGCCTGAGTTCTATGCTAAATAAATATTTTATGGAATGAAAAACTAATGAATAAATAAATTATGAATGAATAAATGAAGTGTCCAATTAAATTAATATATTTTTAATATTCTTAAGATTTTTCTTAAAAGAAACCCCTGAAATCCTAAACATTTACCACCACAATTTTAAGTTTGAAATATAAAATTTTGTAATGACAAAAACTTTCTTTAGACTGTAAAGCCTGAACAAAATTAGTATAGAAAAGAGTTTGTAAATATGTGTGTGTGTAAGAGTGGAGAGGAGAGAGAGAATAAAAAGGGAAAATATGCACAGACATATGTTTGGCATTTCCTATATAAAATTAACTGAACTGAACTGTGGATATTTGTCACACAGAATCTCCTATGGTAATTAAATTATCTTTTAAAAGTTGTTTTACTAGACTTTTTTTCTACATTCTTTTATATATAAGGGTTGCCCTGCATTGTAGGCAGTTATTAAACTTTTCTCCTTAAAAAATAAACTCTTTTCTGCTTTATGGTATTAAATTTTTATAATTTCAGATAAATCTCTTACTTTATTTCAACATATTTCTAGATGGTTATGATACTAAGCCCTCTACATTTTAAAGTGAACAGAAGGATTTCAAGCAATCCTGAAGCATATCCAACATCTTGAGAACAAGGGATAATACCACTTTCAACGTGATATAATAAATACCTACCAGAGTGCTGGAAATCAGTAACTATTCAATGTATGATTTCTGAATGGATTCATATTAATCTATTTTCTTTTCCTACACCTGAATATCTTCCCTAGGAGTTAGTAATGTAGTAGACATGGAAGTGCTTTGAGCTTCTAAAACGTAATGTAATGTATTTCTTTTTCAGAGATCATTGTGGGTGGAATCTAAATATTAAAGTAGCTCAAGCAGTAACAGTTTCTCACCTTAAAAAAAAAAAAAGTATTGAAATTGTGAAATGGGGGACGAAGGGGTCCCATTATTTACATACCCTGTAAGTAATCAAAACAGATTGCAATATTCTATAGGTGAAAAAAAAAAGACCAATTAGTTACAGCACCCCAAATGTTACCTTCCTTATTTAATGTGACAAAAGAAGCTTAGAAAATACACACTATTTGGGCCTGCCTTACTAGTTGCATTTTTGTATAATGTTCTTAGGGAATTGATCATTTTAGATATAATCATGAATTGATCAGTGTTGATGGAAATATAACTATCCATTGCTTAGGCAAACCTTCACATGCACTATGTTGGGATAATATATCCAAGTGCCCTTTTATAAGACAAATGGAATTAGGATAAAAATTTAATTTTGTTTTATAGATATAATTTCTCTGGAAAAAAAAGTGTTTCCACTAGTAAAGATTAAAGGGCATTTAAAATATCACCAATTTGGGGATTCACTTCTTAGAGATCTTTACCTGGATTTAACAAACTGACTTCCTCTGTTTTGGAAGAGTTCTGATACCAAGGCAAGAGGTTATCTAATTACTACAGATATAGTAGTTTAGACAGGATCTTAGTCTTTGTTTCCTTCCACAAGCTGGGGAAAACAAAGGCGCAGGTCAACACTATAGATCCCATTCTACCATATCACTTATATTTGTATGAAATAAAAATTAAATTAAATTAAATTCTTCCAAGTCTTACTCAGGATTAAGCTTAAGGGAAAAAGAGAGAATAGAGAAAAGGAATTGGAACCAGTTATATGATAGCAGTGTGTCAAAAAAAGAAGTGTACTTCTCTCTGCTTGCTTATTTTAAGTGCCTAGATGTTAAAAAAAGAATAATTTTACTGAGCTTATGCTTTGAATAGGCTAAGAATAAAATAAAGGTTTCAAGTTTTAAATTTTCTTCAAATTAATAAAATTATCAAATGTGGGGTTCTTTTTTCTGTAATTACATTTCTGTCACTTTACTTTTGTCCACATTGGAAAAAGGAAAACTCAGATTCATGAAAAAAACTTAGAACTTGATAAGTTCTTTGGCTCTGGTTTTGCTTTTCAGGGAAGTCTAAAACAATTC
The DNA here is from genome assembly GCF_003031525.2 of Neophocaena asiaeorientalis asiaeorientalis. Classification (NCBI taxonomy): domain Eukaryota; kingdom Metazoa; phylum Chordata; class Mammalia; order Artiodactyla; family Phocoenidae; genus Neophocaena; species Neophocaena asiaeorientalis. Next base: position 3,400,795 of record NW_020175390.1, on the reverse strand, counting down.
AGAAAATAAATTATTTTCAGAAAATAAATACTTTTAAAGACACTAAGACATCAAAGTTCACAAGTTCCCCTGATTACATATTTCAATATTACACCATTGATATCATGAAGAAAGTCATTTGTACAGCCAAAAAAAAAATTCTGTTTCAATAAAGCATATTTTATCCCTTTTCTACTCATACAAACTAGTCAATATCCTCCTCTAAACTATTAAATATGCACTAAGTCAAAAATAATTCTATTTTCAAAATTAAATATACGGTTTTGCCAATATTTTTGGTTCACGGGACTTCCTGGGAAAAGATAGATAGTATTGTAGGGACAAATGATTCAATCCTAAACTTATCATTTCTTAACTGAACAATGACAATTCACTTAATGTCTCTGAGTAAAGTTTATTTAATATCTATTTCTATTTTATAGGGTTATTGTAATAATTAAATGAAATCACACCTCCACATCTACAGTCTGATATTTCACATGTGTTCAATACATTATTTCTCTATGTTCACTTTACTCAAGCTTGTCTGTTGATGTCCAATTGAATCAGCATACTAAAAACTGTAGTCAAAAATTGTTTACTGAATTCCTTGAATATTTCAAAGATTTATTTTTAAATAATTAAATAATGATGAGTAATCTCATTGTCTTTTATATGGTAGCTGACACCTAACTTACTATCTCATCACATTTTGGATCCCTTTATTTTCATCAGCTATGGAACTTATTTTCCAAAATCCCATAATCAGAACTAAAGGGAAAACTCAGGATATCTGGTATACTTCTCTAACATTTAAAGTTTGATGTTTGTTCTACCCAAAAATGATAGTTAGGAGGCATGATATTTAAGGTAGTACAGTTCAACGTAGTGATTCTTCCTACCTAACTGTAATGGTATTATTTTATATATTTATTTTAAGTTGTGTTCAGTTTGACAATATCCCACGTACAAATGTTGCCTCTCCAAGTTAATATTTTAAGCATGCTTTGAGCCACTCCTGTGCAAATGATGACTGCTAAGGGCCACTGTACATTAGGAATGCAGTAGGCTAGATAATGTAATTACACTGTTTCAAATGAAGAGACCCTCTATAACTATTCTAACATTTACCAAGCTTTTGGAAAGGGAAAGGATAAGATCTTAAGGAATGTGATTTTAAACTTGAGGAAAATTATTTTAGAAAAAATGTGTTAGAGGGTGTAGTCACATAGTGACTCTGGGTAGAGTTTCAAGTAACTGGACACTCTTTTCATGCTAAATTCTCCTTAGGCCTGTTGTTATTTCTTTGTTTTAGGAGTAAATATTGGATATATTAGACTTGAGAGTTTGAAGGCATTCAGTTATAATTAACTGAATGAGTGTATGAATCATTGAACTAAGATTAAATCCCTATAAGCACTACATCTATATACCTCTTTTTTCCTTTCTCAACTTCACTGTCATCTCTATATTAGGATAATGTCAACTCACAGGTTTGTGGATATTGAATGATACTATATAGGAAAAAGGACAATGTTATACATTCACTCTTACATTCACTCATTAAACAAAAAGTTATTCATTAATTACTGCATGCAAATCATTGTTCTATGTGCTTGGAATATATTAGCGAACAAAGTGAGTTTACAAGCTTTTGGTGATGATGGTTACAATGATGATAATGATGATGATTATAAAAACAGGTAACAATTTCATAATACTTAATATATGCTAAGTAATGTTATAAGTTTTTTATATATAACTTAGTGTTTTCACAAAAACTATGAGATAGATAGGTATTTTCATTTATCTTTACTCTATAAGTGAGGAGTGAAATATAGTGAGATTAAGGAACTTGCTCAAGGTCATGGAGTTAGTAAGTGACAGAACTGAGATCAAAGCCTGGGAATGTGGCTCCAGGACATGTTCTTAACCATACACCATACCACCACCTAATTATACTAAGTGACTAGTAGCTGATTCTCCCAGGCCATTATCTGAGAACTTCAACACCAGACAAATGCAAGTGAGTGGGAACACAATGCTTTACTTGTACCCAGGGGAAGGATAGAAAAATTTAGACAAAAAAGTAAGATTTACTTTTGGCATGAATATTAAATCTTTTAGGACGAATAAATATGGAATGCATTTTATCTAAGAGATCTGTATAATGTAAACTTGTAGAAGAGAAATCTGACCACTCTAGAGACTAATTAATCTTCTACAATACCAGGGATATATAGTGTAAGGCTTGGGCTAGGGTGCCTGGTGACAAAAGCTGTGTGTTTGCACATTGTTCTGCCTCTATTATTATTTTTATTCAACTATAATTTATAAATGGATAGAGTTTATTTAAATTAATGAACACAAACATATACACAATAAGAAATATCCATTATTTCAACTGAGGTATAAAGCAAATCCAGAGTTCACAATTAACAATTCAAGCATTTGCCTTTGATGCTAATTAAATAGTGTCCTTCTTGGAAGTATTAATAACTCTATAAATATTATTATATGCAAACTATACACAGTGTCTATTCTAAAATCTGGTGGTAGATAGCAAATAAGTTGGAAAAACAATTATTGAACCAACTATACCTATGTTTAGATTGCTTTAACCACACAGTCAAAACTGTAATAAACCTAACAATATCATATATTAACAGCATAATTCTTTTGAAAAAAACTGAAAAAGAATATATGTATATGTATAACTGAATTATTATGCTGTACACCTAAACTAACACAATCTTGTAAGTCAACTGTACTTCAATAAAAAGAAAAAAAAGAAACATGTCCCTTTTAGACTATTATATTATTATTAATTAGCTCTCTCTATACTTACAGACTATTTGCTTATTAAATATATAAATATATAATCTGATTCATCATTATGTATTAGTTATCTCTAGTACACAAAAATACATATGCCTAAAGTGGATTCTTGTTCAATTAAAACCTGATGCACGAGATGAACGTATTTTCAAGTAAAGTTTAAATGGATGTAAAATACACATTTTTACTGCTAATCAGGTATACATTTTCTCTCAGAATGAGAGTTATACTTTAATACATTATGCTAAAGAAAAATGAGTAAAACATGTTTCTTTTCAAGATAATTTATAATGTCAAATCATGCATGAGAGTAATGAGATTAATAATAGAAAGTATAGATTTATTCATTCTCTGGATGATAAATCATGACAAGTCATTAAAGTCATTTAATTCTGATGCAGTAAAATCATGTGATGGCAGAGAGAATGGATGATACTATTTAGAACAGTTTGTGTCTAGTTGATGAGTTAAAATTAAGTCAGAGTTGTTAGTAGTGTTCTAAAATTGTTTTACATTAATAGAAGTCTGGTAATTTTGAATGGAATGTAAATCATATAAGAACTGAATGCTCCCTATGATGATTCCAATACCACACATGAAAAGAACATTCTGAGCTAGTATCTCTTACAATTTATTACTTATATTGATTGAGCTCTTTCTTATATGAAACACATGACTAGCCCCAACAATTAAGTTAAAAATATAATTATAAACATAAAGGACGTGAACTTAAATTGTGCTTAAACATACAAATAACTGTTTGTATGTTTATTATCCCTGAGTAAACTATTATTTTGATTATATTTTATAATTTTATTTTTATTATTATTGCTTTAAAGTTAATAAACACCTGGCTCACAGCTCAAAAATTACGAAGGGATTTCTCTTGCTTGCCTCTGTCTTTCACACACCTAATTCTTCTGAAATCGCTCAGTGTTATGAGTTTATTGGGTGGTCTTTAAGAGATACTTTCCTTAAAGTATATATATTTGCTTATATATTCTTTTCACACAGATTTTAGCATAATATGCATATTGTTCTAAAACTTTTCATTTTGTTTTATTCAGTGTTTATTTAACAAATCTTGGAGACCATATCATATAGCATATAAAGACCCCCTTGTTAAATGAAAAAATTATCTATTTTATATACGAGAACATTTTTCAAAATTTTGAAAAGTGAGATATAGTAATATGTATGCTTTTCAATTAATACATTAAAATTGAGATTTAGAAATAGATCTAATTATTACCATGATTTTGAAGTGAATTAGTTTAAGTAATACTTTGTGCTAGGTATGAAAGTGTAAGGCAACAGGAAATACCAAAGATTTCTACTGTGAATTTTATTCATGACTATTGCTAACATACTGTGCTTTGTGGACTGTGAACATAATTTAAATAAATACTCAATATTGCAGCTTAATGTGAATAAAGCTTTTGTTTGTCTGTTTTGATTTGTTTATAATTCAAGATCTTAGACAACTGAATGTTTTCCATGGGTCTGCAAACTCCTGTTAATGCTCGCATTTACAGGAATGCTGAGTCTCTATTTTATTTTTAAATCTGTCATTTTAGAAAGTATACATATTGGCATTAACACTTTGAAAAAATACCAATTACTAATTTTTACAATTGCTCAAAAAATAAAACTCTTAAGGTAATTCGAAAAAAAACATATACAGGACTTGTATGCTGAAAAAACACAAAATACGGATGAAAGAAAATAAAGGTCTAAATAAATGGAGGGACATACCTATCTGTCCTACCAGATAGGACAACTTAATATAATATGATGTCAGTTTTTCCCAAATTGATACACAGATTTAACCCAATTCCTATCAAAATCCCAACAAAGTTTTTGTAGATATAAACAAGATTATTATAAAATTTATTTATTTCAGTTCTCAGAATAACAAGGTTGTTTAGAAAAGATTAAGTAGTTAATAATAAACCCTCTACATATGAAATTATTTCCTATTCAAGCATTCCTTATTCATATTTAATTCTACTAATCCAATCAAATCTTTAAAGGACACACAGTGATAAGTGGATGTAATACAAAGACAACAGAAAAGTAAAATACATAGGATTTACAAAAAAATGTGCCTATAAATGATTGTATTTAGAAGTCAGATACAAAGATCAAAAGGAAAAGATAGAGTTCAGCTTGTGCTCATAATCAGTTAACTATGTCACCTCTGCTAAGGAAACTCAACACGTGTAAATTATGTTATAGATTAGTAGGAAACAACTTGAATTAATTTATCCCTCTATGGAATTATATAGAGTATATAGAATTTTTCCCAGGAATTTTATGTCCATAAATATTTGTACTTTAGTTGTGAATATGTAAAATCAGTCATACTTTAATTAATGTGCTTGCTTTCTGATTAGCAAGTGGCATCAGTTGCCTATTAGGAACAGAAGATGAGCACTTCTGCCCACTGCATCTTGGTATCTGAGTCATCAAGTAAAACATCAACGCTGGATGGAACAACGCTTTACTTGCAAGAAGAGAGGAGCAAGATCAGCTTCAATAGTGGGCTTCAGGGCTTCCCTGGTGGCGCAGGGGTTGGGAGTCTGCCTGCCGATGCAGGGGACGCGGGTTCGTGCCCCGGTCCGGGAGGATCCCACGTGCCGCGTAGTGGCTGGGCCCGTGGGCCACGGCCGCTGGGCCTGCGCGTCCGGATCCTGTGCTCCGCAGCGGGAGAGGCCACAGCAGTGAGAGGCCCGCGTACCGCAAAAAAGAACAACAACAAAAACAAACAAAACAAATAGTGGGTTTCAGTCTCCCACAGCTAGCGGGTTCCTACACGTAGCCAACCCCGAGCAGCTGACCTGTACTCACACCTCTTGTGCTGCAGCAGAAGGGCCTTATCCCCTCCCCACAGGGGACAGATACAGCAGTGGGCTGGCCAAGTGCCATATGACACACTGTCTTAAGTGGAACAAAAGAGTACACACTGAGTCTGAAACAGGGAAAGACTTACCCACACAAGGTGATAAGTCAGGCACAAGCTATGAGGACTCTTTCTCTCCTGGTAAGGAAATGTTCCAGACCCAATGCCCATTCTTATGTGGCTAAGAGAAAGTTAAAAGACTCGATGATGAGACTGCGTGTCCCAGCTTCATGGGAAATTTTGCCTGTTTCATGGTTTTACCTTAGCACTAAATATAGAATATAACCCCCAAGGACAACTCCACAGACAAGCCGTTAGAAAATGAAAGGATGATTCATTTATAGCCATTTAAAATGCAGCTAAAAGGCCGGAAAACAAAACAGAGCAGAGCAAAACAAAAACCTAAAACAGCAGAGAGAAGTCAACTCATATCAATTAGTTTTATATTGAATACATTCATGTTACAAAATACTTTGTAACCTGATTTACATATCTTGTTTTTGCTCTTCACAAAAACCCTGAATGTCAGAAATCAGGTATTTTTGTTAGCACTTTATTGGAATGAAAACTGGACTTTAGATCTATTCATACAATGTGTCAGAAACATTTTAATCATAAATTGCCTCTCATGTTACTTGCTTTCAATTTCTAACATTTTTGTATTTTACTTTCCTAGTATATAGTTTTTAAAAAGGACGGATTCTTAAAGTCAAGTACACTGTTTAGTAAGAAGAAGAACATTAGATGACAAAAATTAGAAATTTGTGTGACCCAATCTGGAATGTATAACAGGAGAATTTCATTGCTCAAATAAAGTTCAAACAGATGAAGACCTACTTAATATATTCAATTTAATATTTCCTAAAATAAACATCATATTATGGCAAACTAAGTTAATAATATATTGTGATGGAAAATGGATTATGTTCAATAATGTTAAGTGAAACGAAAATTGTCAAAAATTTTATCTGATAGTCACAGTAAAAAACATTGGCATTCATAGAACAAGCTACGGTTTCACGATAACTCCACTTAAATAGAACCTGCACTATCTCCAAGTGGCAAATATTTATATCAAACATTTATTTCACGCAAAAATGTAAAACTAAATGTGTGCATATCTGTATGCAGACTACAACTTGTCTATAGTTTGGATTTTAAAATCTACTAGTAAATTTGTTGGTTAAAACTTGAAACAGAGTTTCCCTGAGGATGAAAATCAAATAAGAGTTCACTGTAAGTGTATAAGCGTTTGTTCCTGTACCAGAAAATAATTTAGACTCTTTTACAAGAAATAGCTTTATTTCTTTCCTAAATAATGTTTAATATTGTAATCTGCTATCTTTATTTCAAGAATGTTTTGTGTATCATTACATCTATAATTTCAAATTCACTCTCATAATTAATACAAACCATTGTATATGTTATACTAACCCTAGTAACTACCATTTTATTGAGAAATGTGAAAATTTGTTTTCTTGAACAAAATTTATTATTCCTTGCTATATACTAGGAAAGAAACTTTAATATTTACAAATTTAAAATGTACTTCTTTTACCCATTGATATGTAAATTACATGCAAAAAACTATTGCCTAAGGTTTAATACAAATACATAAATGTATTAACTGTTGCCTCATTGATTAGTAGAATTTCTTGGTCATTAATTGCATAGCAATTATTTTTCTTAATATTTTCATTCAGGTCTATATGAATATTTACACAGACATCTGCAATAAAGGTACAAAATACTGTCTATTTATCTGGTATTTTGAAACAATGAGAAATAATGTCAATGGCTTAAAAGTTCATCTTTTCTGCAGCAAAAGTGTATTAATATTTTTGCTAGGAACACAGCAGTTAATAAGCATTATAATGAGTTACCCTGATGAGTTTAGATACGGAATAAATAGATTAGCAGCCTAAATAAATTGGCAGTGTTTTGCTGCTTAGCGATGGACTAATATGCACCAATGAACACAATTAACATGTTAAATATGTTGTAGGGTAAACTTAAAATAGAATGAAATTCATCTTTCTTAAATGTGTTTCTCTTGAGTATAGATAAGTTTTTTTCCCTCTCATTGGAAGCAGATGTTAATTTCATCACTTCTCTTTGTCCCCTGTTCTCATTTACCCACTGACAATTTCCACTAGCCCAACATACAAGGCTAGTACATACTTTTTAACTACGCTAAAAAGTCTATATAGTTGCTAATCATCTAGAGAAATAAATGTACTTCCCCCCCAGATATGATTTAACAATTATTCGAGCAAGGATAAGCTATGACCCTGGAGACTGTAATCTTGCTCACCATCTACTTTTCCTTTGAATGGTATAAGAGATAATCACAGAACAGATTGTCTAGAGAAACATAACTAGTTTTTTGGAATTTTTCACATATAGTTTAAATAAGAATTGACTAATATAATTCTTAGGTACAAATTATGTTGGTCATTCACTCATTCATTCATTTAATAAATATAACTGTAACACTCATCTAGGTTCTCGTTGTGCAAAGAAAAAACGTGGCATGGTTCCTGTGAATGCCAATTTTTGTTTTAAAAAATTTAAATTATTTTAAATATTGTATTTTCATCATGCTTTAAACTATAATTTAAATATGAAACACTTCGTTCATTTATTCATTCATGCATTCATCCAAAAAATGCTTAGAAAACCTACTTGCCAGGAACTGTGACAAACACTGGTGATATGGAAATGCATTAAAGCAAAACCAGAAACAAACAAAACAAAAACCTTTGCTCTGAGAACTTAGGATACAGTATAGAGAGAGGTATATAATACATAAATTAAAATTTCATATAAATGTAGGAAAGCTATGAACTCCACTGAGAAAAGTAATGCATATTAATGAAAATACCTTGACCTGAAATCCAACTCTAGATGCCCTCCAAGAGTTCTATCCCTCCACAGGCACCATTTTAAAGCTCCTGATTCATTTTTTTTTAGCGTTACACTTTTAGTGAAATGGTTTTCCTTAGAGAAAAACTTAGATGTTTCTCCTACACAATTAATATGCCTTGCCCACAGCATACCTTCTCTTTATTCCTATTAATTGAAGAATATTTCAGGATATGGAAGACAGTAAAAAGCTCTGTTTTGTTTATTTTTACTCATCATAACTTCTTGAGATTAGTTTTGTAAATCAATATATCCATGCCAGAAAATGTACATATCTGTTTTTATTGTAAATCAATACAATGAACAAATATATGTTGTTTAAATGCTGATATCATATGCCTCAGTACATCTGTTTATTTTGAAATATTAGGATATTATGAGTACATTAAAATTAATGCATCAATGTAAAGTGAAACCAAGAGGAAGTATTGATTTTTTTTAAGTTTCGGTTTATTAAATAGCCTTGGGGAAATATGAGATCCAATAATACAATCATTTAATGAATTAAAGTATAATGAAAATTCACTTTTACTAAATTTTGATATTGTGGTTATATCCATTTTATAATGTAAGTGTTTACAACATGGTCAATAAAACAAAGACAGTCACTGCATGGAAAAGTCAGAATTACTTATATACATGAGGCATTCAATTGTCCTTGGTCATTATATTTTCTTTCACTGAGAATATTGGGAAAGAAAAAGAAATACGTATTTTTAATCCTTTAAATGTAAGCATTCACATTACATTTGTTCTTGTCGTTAAAAACAAGGGGATTCAGGGCTTCCCTGGCGGCGCAGTGGTTAAGAAGCCGTCTGCCAAAGCAGGGGACACGCATTCGAGCCCTAGTCCGGGAAGATCCCACATGACGCAGATCACCTAAGCCTGTGCACCACAACTACTGAGCCTGCGCTCTAGAGCTCGTGATCCACAACTACTGAGCCCATGTGCCATAACTACTGAAGCCCACGTGACTAGAGCCCGTGCTCCACAACAAGAGAAGCCACCCACAATGAGAAGCCCACACACTGCAACAAAGAGTAGCCCCCTGCTCACTACAACTAGAGAAAGCCCACGCACAGCAAAGAAGACCCAACACAGCCAAAAAAATAAAGAAATAAAATAACTTAAAAAAATACAAAAACAAAAACAAGGGGATTCAGCCAAACATTTCACAACATTGAAAAACATTATGCCCCCCAAAATAACATGCAATTGTTACATAAATATATACATATATACATATACACATATATATATACACACACACACACACACATACACACACACACACACACACATATATAGACACAACTCACTCACAACTTTTGGCTAATAATATTTGAAACCTTTTTAAAAGACCAAAGAAAATGGAAATGCACACACACTTTTTTGCGTGTGTGTGTGTGTGCTTGTACTCAGATTTCTATGAATATCTATTAACTTTACAGGCAAGATTTTTAAGTTTGCATCATGACTTTGAAAAATTACCAGATGAACCCCTTCATGGAGCTGATTTTTGATGATTTCACAAGGACAAAGTTTAGTCATTTGAAATTCATCAGAAGCACTTTCTTGAAGATACATCAGTAATGCAGTGAAGCACTGAATTCATTTAGAATGGACTAAATCATAAAATCATGCCATGAGGAAATACATGTTACAAAATGGCATAGCCATGCTTATTTTAAACCAAACTTGGTCAACTAGAGTCACTAATGATGTTTAGTTTCTGAAATAAAAATCAGATTTAAATCTAAACATCCTTATTTACACCAATGATTTGAATATAATGATAAGAACATTGATAAATAATTACACATTTTAAGGTCAAATAAAAGGCTAAGATAAAGAAGTTTGAGAATATTAAAAAGAATAAGGCAAGGAAATTTTCCTACAAGATAGCAACAATTATGATGAAACTATGGTATGATGTTGGTAAAATAGTAGATAGTCAAAGGGAATAGAAAAAAATAAGAGAACAAGTCATTTTAACCTGTAAATTTGCCATTTACTAGAGAAGCATTACAAATCCATGAGGAAATTCACTCAGTAAATAGTAGAAAGTTGGCTATCCATAGGGAAAAAAATAAAGTTTGATCTAATCATACCTCATGAAGTATAATTCCCATACACATTAACGACATAAACGTCTAAACAAAAATTCCCAAATGATATCTAGAAAATAGGATACTATCTTTATGATATTGAGAAGAATAGAATTTGTTTTAAAAAATAAAAGCACAAGGATTAAAATAAATTAGATATTTGGTTGTATTTTAAATATTTTTTTCCCAAACAACAAAAGATAAAATTAGTAACATTAAAGTATAGGCCACAAACTGAGGGAAGATATTTCAAAATATGTAACTAACCAAAGATCATTATCCAAAATATATACAGAATTTCTGCAAAGCAATAATAATTTTAAAAACCTAATTAAAAATATACAGAGGATACAATAAAACACAAAGGTGAAGAATTCTGAATTCTCAATAACTTCGTGAAAAGAAGTTGAGTCTTACACATAATCTAGACAATAGATAATGAAATAATGAGACATCATTTCACTGACATCAGATTGATAAATATAAAATGCCTGACAATTACAAGAATTTCACTGATGTAAAAATCAACATAACATTTATGCACTAACTAGCAAAACTAGCAAAAGTATGAATTACTACAATCACTTTGGAGACCAACTGTTAATAAAGTTGAATACTGTATACTCAGAAATTCTACTTCTAATCACATACACACATACACACAAAAACACAAACCACACCTAAACACAAACACAGTATTCCAGAGGAAAGGGCAAAGAGGAGATCATACCCAACTCATACCCTTATGCTTATAACTTTGATACCAAAAAATAAGAAGCACAATATAAGAATAAACAGCTATAGGTCAGGTTCTTCATGAAGAACATGGAAAAATCTTATTCTTAGCAAAACAATATCAGCAAAGTATAAAATGGGTAACAGAATTACCATGTGAGTTACTCCAAGAATGCAAAGCTGCTTAAACATTAGAAAAATTCATTAATGCAATCTTCCATATAAACAGAATAAAGAGAAAAACACATGTTCACTAGATATTTAAAAAATGAGCACAGCAAATTTGCCGTATATAAAATCAACATAAAAGTTCCATTTCTATATACAATGAAATGTATTTTAAAAATTAGCTTAAAAGGATGCCATTTTACAACAGCATCCACAATAGGAAGTACATGTGAATAAAAAAACAAGAATAAAAACATAAACAAGACCTCTATGAGACATAAAAACCCTCCTAAACAAATGAAAACATCTTCCACGTTCTTAGCTGGAAATACTTAAGACTGGAAAGATGTCAATTCTCTGCCAACTGAACTATGGATTCAACAAAATTCAAATCAAAATTGAAACATGCTTTTTATGGACCTTGGTATAGGGGGTCTCAAAAACTTATATGTCCTGGCAAAGGGCCAGGACACACAAGAACCTATGTATAAGAATTACAAAGTGAAAGAATCTGCTGTACCCAATACTGCCTCACTTAAAATCTATAGTAATTAAAAGGGTATGTTTTTGACATTCTGATAGACACATAATCAATTTAACATAGAGACCTCAGAAGCAAATACACAAATCTATTAAAAGCTTGATATATTACACAGATGAAATTGCAGATGGGATGAAAATGACTGATTTATAAGCAAACTTTATTTTTTAGAACAGTTTTAAATTTACGAAAAAATTAAAAATATAGTAGTTTCCTTGCAGCCCACACCCAGTTTCCCCTGTTACTAATACCTTACATTAGAAAGGTACATTGTTTACAATGAATGAATCAATATTTATACATTATTTTTACATAACATCCATATATTATTTCGATTTCTATAGTTAACCTAATTTTCTTTTTCTAATCCAGGATCCACCCCTCCCCCCAAGATATCACATGACCTGTAGTCAGTAGGTCTCCTTATTCTCCTCTTGGTTTTGAGAATTTCTTAAACTTCTCTTGTTTTAACGACCTTGCCAATTTTGAGAAGTAATGATCATGTATTTATAGAAGGTCCCTCAAATTAGATTTGTTATTTTTCTCATGGTTATACTTCTGGTTTTAGGGAGGAGGATCACAGACGTAAAGTGAATTTCTATCACAACGTATCAAGGATACATGCTATCAACACGACGTCACTGTTGATATTGACCTCTTGAACAAGTAGTATTTGTCAGGTTTCTCCATTCTAAAGATAATATTACGCCCTTTCCATATTGTCCTCATTTGGAGAAACTCAATATGCACAGCTGACACAAGTAGTGTGGAGTTAAGCCCTATTTCTTTGAGGATAGTGTATCCACATAAATTATTTGGAATTCTTCTGCATCTAATATATTTTTTAAAATCATTTTTTATGGCAGTATGGACCAAGGAATATTTATTTTATGCTCTGGGTTAAATCCAATTATACACTATGTGTTTTTTTGCAAAAATTGTTCTAGAATTAGCCATTGGGAGCTCTTTCATTTGGTTCCTGAGTTCTTTTGGCACACCTCATCATCATTGCTTTTTTTTTTTAATAAATCCTTACTCTCTGGCACTACAAGTTACTGCAGGATCATCTTGTCTATTTCCTGCCCTGGTCCCAGAATCAGCCATTTCTCCAAGGGCCCTTGATCTCCTTTTTTTACTTTTCCAGAATGGTTTGTCAACATTTTTTGTAAAGTTCAAAATTGGAAAAATCTCAAAGATTTATTAATATTGGAATGAGTAAATATATTGTGGATTATTCATACAATGGGAAATCATACAGTAATGAATATGAATAATCTGTAGCCTCAAGCATTATTGATGCTTGATGGTTGAATCTCACAAAAATGTTGAGCTTAAGTTTCAAATCATAGTAGAATGGATATAATGTGATTCTATTTATAATAAGCATGCACATTTCATTATAATTGATCATTTGATTAGATTTCTATTGTTATTGTAACAAATTACCATAAACTTTGTTTCTTAGTACAAATTTATCTTACAGTTTTGAAGGTTAGAGCTCTAAATGGGTCTCAATGTGCTAAAAATAAAATGTCGGGCAGGGCTCCATTCCTTCTAGGGGCTCTAGAGGAAAATTCCTTTCTTTGACATTTCCATTTTCTTAAGGTCACGCACATTCCAGGGATTCGGATGTGGATATCTTTTAGGGGGCCATCTTTCTGCCTACTAGAATTATAATTCAAAGATTAACTACATTTTGAGTGTATATATCAGTATAAAACAATAAAGAAAAGTGGGGCAATGATTCTCACTAAAGATAGAAGAATGATACCTTACAAGAGGAGATAAGGAGATATAAACAGAGAGGAGGAAAATGGTACAAGCCTTTCATTTGGCAATGACTGATTTCTTAAACCAAAATTTCAAGTGGACTCATGTTATCATTGTTCTTTATCCTGCATCAGTGGGTACAATGTTGAGGTACTATGTGTTCTACAATTTACAATTATTTGGATTTTTTCCCCTTATCATTTTAAAGGTCATTAAGTGTTTTTCAAAGCCTATTTAAGATGACACCAAATGAGAAAGCATACGAATACACAAACAGAAGTTATATATTATTTATGTATACAAAGGTTTATACTTCAATTAAAATGAAAATCTTTGAGGCAAAAATACTGAATTAATTCCATTTTGTCATCATGCTTCGACCTGGTCTGTGCCATAGGAGCCTGGCTTGCATCAACTTGGTTCCTTTGCCATCAGGCTTTGGGTAAGGTTTGGTGAATGGGAGGCAATGAACAGGAGATTGGGAATTCAGTAGTTAGAGAGAGAAAAGCATATTTATAATATTTTTACAAAATATCTGAAAACAACATAGAGTTAAAATCCATTTTGTTACATGTGAAAGGCTCAGTGAATGTCTGATTCAACATAAAAAATCATTTTTGCTATTATTGTTGACACTCCTCCTTTGTCCCCTATTCCTTCTTTTTCTTCCTTTCCTTTTCCCTCTTATTTCTTCTTCTCCTCCTCCTCTTCCCTCTTCTCCTTCTCCTTCTGCTTCTCCTTTTCTTCATCTTCTTTAGTTTGTTTCCTTCCTAGTGTTGTTGTCTCTGTCTTTCAGGGGGATTTGATTACCTTATTGATCTTCCTTTGAGTCAAGAATAAAAGACTAGAAGACAACACAATTAGGTAAAATAATCTTACCATTGCTTATACCAAAATATTATACAAAGAGGTGGTTTCCAGAAGCCACTATGACTACAAATATTTTCCATTGTTATCTCCTCTGCTTCCTTTGCTTTAGTAATGTCAAGACAATTATCTAATGTATAAAATAGAATAATAGGGACAAAAAGCAACCATAGCTGGAAACTGAAGAGTTAACAGTTTTCTTTTTCATTCTGGCATAAGAAAAACAAACTTCACTACCAGCATGTGAATTTTTAGGTAAAGTTTTATGAAAATGCAAAGGAAGAAAGGAATGAAAAGAGTATTTGATTGTTATATAGCATCATATATGAATATCTGATTGTGATACAGCATCATATATGAATACAGCATCATATCTTGAGTGTGAATTGAGCTATTGAGTATTTTCTCTTTTCTCCTGATTATTATTTAAAAAGAATTACCTTTTATCCTAATCATCTGTCAGAATTGAGGGAGACAGTAAGAGAAGCTAAGTTTACAGATTGCATGTAGTTATTAGATTCTGACAAAAGTATTTTGTCATTCTCACATAGGTACAATACAGAAATCTAGACACAGATTTCTAAATAAACAAGTATGTATGTGCATGTGAGTATATGTTAATGTAACAATTATTACTCTACTATTTCCATGAAAGACTATACATATGGGAAACTTTATAGTGTAAAGCGTGCTGTCTCTGAGGTCAAACTTCCTGATTTCAAAAAGTAACTAAATTAGTGACCATGTGATCATTTATAAGCAACCAAACCTCTATCATCTTAGGTCAGTCATCCATAAATTTGGAATAATTAATAACATAATAGTTATTACTTTATGACAGAAGCTTACTCTATGAAATTTCAATGTATATAATACATACCTACAGTTATTTATTTTAATATCAAATAAATGTGTATTTGTATTTTATTTACTCATTTATTCTTTAGCTTTTCTAAAAATAATAGGAGTCTGATAATAATGAAAGACACATGAAACATTTAAAATCAAGATAAGAGTCTGTTCTTTAGTACAGTTCTTTAGTGTCACTGTAGGTACTACTGAAGTTATTGAAATAATTGGAGATAATGGATTGTTAATGGTCATAATCACATGATCATGATCATAGAAACCAAGCAGAATTTAATTTTTAAATGTAGCTTAGAAAGTTTCCAATGATTTTAATATACATTCACTCTTTTGAGTCTATTGTACAGCAATATTTGTGTGTGTGTTCTATATTTGCATTGACATGGTCAGTAGGTATTTGGATATATGGAATGGAATTTCATGAGCGAGGCTGACGAGAGAAATTTTTCAAGTTCTGTCCTTAACTCTTTACTTTTCTCTTTCTATAAACTTCCTGTTGAAAACCTCATGGACTGCTATCATTTTAACATTCCCAGTTATGAGGCTGTCCCAGTTCTGTATCTGGCACTCTGACTTCTCTAATTAGATTCTACATTTTCAACAGTTGCTGGTTATTTCTACATGTGAAATCCTTCCATCCACAACATTTTCTGGAAAAGGAGAACCAACTAATATATATATATCATTGACATTTTATAGGTAAGAAAACTGGGTCTCTTAGAATTTATCTGATATACTTTAAACCACAGATTTAGTAACTAGAAAAGTAGAGGCTAAAATAGATCACTGGAGTTCGAATCTATCACCCTTTCTATATGGCACCCTTAAATGTAAATATATTCTAATGCATAACAAAGTTACAATAATTCAGTTTTATTATATCACTGTACTTATATCATCCATCATAATCTGTGATCAGCTCCAAGTTAATTTATTTCATTTGCTTTACCCAGCATTGTATATATAGAAAAGGCCCCTTACATTAAGTTATCTGAATGAACTGCTCCACATTATGCTTTGATGATAGCATTATTGCTTTGTGTCTCTTCCAGGTACTGCAAATTCAAAAATATAAAGCTCATTAATGTGAAACAGCTCTCTGAGGAGATGTGTTATGTGGAATCCAATGTTTACAAACATTTATAGCTTTATTCATCTAAAAGTTGTCCATTTGTTGGTAGTAAATCAGCATGATTTGCATTGAAATACACTATTTACCTTTAGTAGCTATGCAGCTACAAGTATGCAATATCATTTTTTAAGTTAAAGAAATCCATCAACAAATTTAAAGGAAGATACATTGTTTATTTTCATGTACAAACCATTGACAATTTATGAGTTTTATTTTCAATAGTGGTTCATAGTTCAGATTTCTTCAAACTTAACTTTATAGGTATTACTTTGAATTCTGAGAAAGACTTAAAATAACATAATCATTTTAATCCTGAATGGTAATATTTCCTATATCGAATTGCAATGAACTGGGCTCAGCTATAACATAGGAAGATAAGTCAGGATTTTATACTAATGTATTCATTACATGTATGTAAATATATACAATGTGATCTGGTTTTACTACGTTATTCATTTATTTAATAAATATTCATTAAGCTCTTAAAATGTGTCAGGATCTTTGTAGTAGACACAGAGGTGAAGGAAATAAAGGTCTTTATTTTTATTATATACATTAAAAGGCGCAAAAATAAAACCTAAGTCAAAAATTAGAGGACAGATAGGGTATCTTTTGAAAAGAGAAGGCTAAAACCACACAAGAACCACAGCAGGTAAGGGCATAAGTTATTATCTCAGTAACTTTCCTGTATACCAAAACAAAGAGGTACTGCATTTAGAAAATACTACTCACCAAAGTGGAGAGAAATGTAATATAAAGAAAAGGGAATTCCAGACTGCTGATGGTGCCTGGTTGAGGCAGAAAGCCCTACAGCAACAACTGTGATCTAACAAATGTGACCATGTTTAGGAAAAATAAGAGTGAACGTGTTGCATATTTTATACATGGATAATGACAAGTGTATCAGAATCAACTTGACTACATGAAGAAAGCTGCGATTTTTTTTTTTTTTTTTTTTTTCGGTACGCAGGCCTCTCACTGTTGTGGCCTCTCCCATGGCGGAGCACAGGCTCCGGATGCGCAGGCTCAGTGGCCATGGCTCACGGGCCCAGCCGCTCCGCGGCATGTGGGATCTTCCTGGACCGGGGCACGAACCCGTGTCGCCTGCATCGGCAGGCGGACTCGCAACCACTGCGCCACCAGGGAAGCCCTGCAATGTTCTTTGATTAGAAGATTTTCCAATGTAAGTGACTGATTCTTCTCAAATGATTTTATAAATGTAATCATATTTAAATTAAAATCTCAATAAAATTACTAACCAAGGTCAACCTTATTCCAAAGCACACAGTCTGGGGGGTTATATGAATTTAGGTTAAAATATCAAATCACTTGTTAATAAGCTATGTGCCCCTGGGCTTCTGACTAACTTTTCTGGTCCAATTTCCTACAAGAGAAAAATAATATTATCTCTTATAGTAATTAAGAAGAGTAAATAAGATCACATATAAAATATTTAGTATAGTTTCTGACACTTAGAAAGTACTTCCTGAATGTCAACTTCTCCTTTCTCCTTTATACAGTCTGTAACTGCAAAACCTATTTGACCACCAAAATCTGCACTTCCTCCTCACAGAGAAAGTAGCTGCCCAACCAGGGACTATATGCTCCAGTCCCATCTGTATCTAGGTAGGATCATGTTAGTAGTTCTTGCAAAGGAAATATGAATAAAGTGATGGGCCTCTTTGAGGGTGAAATATTAAAAATCAGTGTTCTAGACTTCCAGTTTCAGCTCTGACATGTAAAGAGACTGGATACCATTACTTCAATTATAAAACAAACAACAACAACAAAAAACTGAATACATTGAAAATCTATTATTTGAGCTGGACCTATAAGAGAACTGAGGTGCAGGACAGACAGCCACCCTAAAATGTGGAGAGAAAGGTGACTAGATAAAATCACAGCAAAGATCTATGTATGAAAGTTCTGGAGCCATAAATTGTAAAATACATTTAAATGGTAATGCTGTGAAATTGCTGGGGCTGATTACAGACTAACAGGACCTTGAGGGACTCCACAGAGCCACAGTCTTGTGGTCGAGTGGGGATGCTTCTCTTTGGTTTTATCTGCAGCAACCCCACCAGGTTCTCACTTGGTAAAGTCAGGAAAGACTCGGTGGCACTGGTAGGTAGAGAAAAAAAAGAACCATTATGAAAGATTTACAGAGAGTTCTGTGTAACAAAGTCCTACTCATCATGGGAAAAGACTTTAGTAGAGCCTTATTCCTCCTAGGTGGTAGGGTATGCACCGAATTCCTGTGCTCCCTAGCTTTCCAGGCTCATATCTGGTGAAAATACTTATACCACGTTAAAACTTATCAAAAGAAATCTTGAAAAGCTGTATAATATCAGAAAAGCAGATAACACCATTATAACAGAGACTTTTCAGTTAAAGGTGGGTTAGGATGTTAAAACAAAATATACTGGTTTTATTATTGTTGTTACTGTAGTCACAAATAATATCGGTCGAAACACACAGGCAGTATCTATTTCATATAACAAGTCCAATGGTAGGCAGTGCAGGACTAATGACTCATCAGGCTCCAAACTCATGCCATCTTCCTACCCCAAAAACTCATCACATGGGCCTTTGTCACCAGCGTGTGTTTCACTTTCTAGAATAAGAGTGCTTGTGTGGCTGCAATCGCAATATCTATTGCTAAGCAGGAGGGAAAAGGGTGAAGGAAGGCAAGTTCAGGTAACAGAAACAGGCTATTGGTCCTGGAGTTAGTAAACAGAGGAAATCCTAGCATTAGATTAAGATGAAGATACAGTCAGAAGCAAAATGAAGAACTGTCTTGTAGTTGATGGTGGATTTGACGATAAGTAAGATTATCCTTAGTACACGGTGAAGCCATCTAATACTTTTAAAATGGGGAGTGACTTTACCTCAGTTATAGTTCAAAAATATCACTCTGGCTTCCTATGTGGGCAATGAATTGATAGCAATAAATGGAAAAAGGAAAGATGGAATTAGATGACATTAGAAATGACTAAGGACTGTTACTTTATTTTTATTTATTTATGTATTTATTGCTGCACTAGGTCTTTGTTGCTGCATGCGGGCTTTCTCTAGTTGCGGTGAGTGGGGGCTACTCTTCTCTGGGGTGCATGGGCTTCTCACTGCAGTGGCTTCTCTTGTTGCGGAGCACGGGCTCTAGGCGCGCAGGCTTCAGTAGCTGTGGCTCCGGGGCTTTAGAGCGCAGGCTTAATAGTTGTGGTGCATGGGCTTAGTTGCTCCACAGCTTGTGGGATCTTCCTGGACCAGGGCTCGAACCCATGTTCCCTGCATTGGCAGGCGGATTCTTAACCACTGCGCCACCAGGGAAGTCCCAGGACTGTTACTTTAATTTGAGTGGCAGAGATAAAGAGAGATGGGATGACCTGGGTACATTTCAGATGCAGATCTTTTAGGATTTGTTGAAGGTTGGATGTAGGCAATGAAGAAAGAGGAGGAACAAAATGACTCCTAACTTTTAGTATTAACTGGTTGGTTAATTAATTGAGGGGGTTGAGGGGAGGGGCAGATATGGAGAGAAATTCTATTTTGCATATGTTAAATTCAAGATGGCTTTAGACTTCTGAGTGGCTATATACTGTCATGAATTAGAGATTTGTTTGGAACTTGGTAGTGATCTAGAATGGAGTTATAAGCTTGGGGCATTATCACTATATACATGGTCTTCACAATTTTGAGAATATATGCAATCATGGTGGGTGGGGGATAGGTATAGAAGAGAAAAGGGCCTGGGATCAAACCCTGGGAGACACCACTGTTCAGAATACACATAATAAAGGAGAAGCTCATAGAAGTAGACTGACAAGGTGTAGCCATTGAGCTAGAGTAAAACCAGGAAACTGTTACAGGACCTATGTGAGGAGAATGATGAATGAAGCAATAAAGGAAGAGCTCAAGGAGATACAGATTTAGCCCTGTATTTTGGACCTGGACCTGGCAGAGTTCTGTCAACCTTTACAAGAGCAGTATCTTTGCCTCCTCACCCCCTTAGCCCCGCCAAATTTACAAAATCACCTCCTATTCCAGGATAAGGCATTTAGTACTGATTAGTCACAGTCCCTGTGGGAAACAAACAGCCCACTCAACCTAGGTTAAGGTGAAGTGGGTTCATTTGTTCACAAAGAAAGTAATTACAAATATGCAAGTGGGGCTTAGGAAAACCCCAGCAGATGCTACGTGAAACTGGGGCTAACAGCAGCAGAGCTTTTACTACCACTAAGCCAAGAGGAAAACAGACAGAGAGCGACTGCCAGAAGCAAAGGAGAGGAATCCACAGGTGGGTGTTGCTCCAGTAGCTGTTTTCTAGATGAGCTAGGTATAGAAATTGTGAGCTAGGAAACTGTGTGTAAGCATTTTCAAATTCCAATAGCAATTTGATAGAATAACTGTATGTTTGCTGTATCTAATAATAACAATGGTTTGGTTTATCTAAAACAAAGTATTTTTGAGAGGGATGTACAGTAAATGGGATTACAGAAAGTAGAAATGCCAAGAGTTAACAGATCTTTATAGAAATTTTACCGTGAAAAAGAAGCATAAAATCATAAACTAATAATAGAGGGTTGTGGTATCCAGAGAGTAAATGAGTTTTATAGTTTCAGTCGTTACCGTTACTGTTGTCATTGCTATTACTGTTTTTGTTGTTTTAAGATGGAAAGACTGGAGCAGATTTTTATGATACTGGATGGTTCCAGTAGCTAAGGAAAAACTGATTGATAATGCGTAAGAGAAAAGTGTCACTTGTGCGGTCAACGGAGTCACAGATTCTACATAAAAGGGCAATGGTCAAAAGAGTTATATAGAAAATACACATTTAGGCTAGGATCAAACTAGTGAAAAGGTATAATGATTAAGGTATTTGGAATAAACATTAATTAAGAATTTTAATAGAACACAGAGTATATTATGATGTATGGGGTAATGCAGGTTGTGGGACAAGATCAAGCAGAATTTCATATGCTGTGTTAAAGACTCTTGACCTTATGCTGTGGGGAAACAATCCTACCTTTATCTCTTGCATTCTGCCACATCCTGCAAACAGAGGCACAGATTGCTTCTGTTCTGCACTACCTTCCAAACATGTGGGCAGGGAAAGAGTGGCCACTAGAAAAACAGGAGCACAAAAAAGAAGGAGCAGTCAAAGACTAAAGTACAGGAGATATGGTAGGAAAGAAAAAAAAAACAAAGAAATCTATAAAAATAATCCCTTAAATTATAAATAAAGCCAAATGTTTCCTAGATCAAGTAAGATGGCAACTAAGTGAGCCAATCAATCCAAGTTATTAGGAAGTGACTAGTGGTCAGAGTCATTTTAACAGTAAGTAGATTCAAGCGGATTGAGGAGTGAGCTTGGAATAAAGAAGGGAGGCAAAGATTTGTAGCAATGCTTTAGCGGATTTAAACAGCCTAGTCATTTAAAAAGGAATGCATATTTAAGGAATATTTCATTGTTTTGAGATGGAAATAATAGAGCATTCTATTATGCTACGGAAAATCATCCCTTAGAACTTTTGAAAAGATAAAGAACAATACTTTATAAAGATATAAAATCTTTTGGAGTTGGAAGGAAGGAAAAGTAGAAATAAATACAAAATAACTTGTGGGTGTTGTCATAGAAAACTAAGGAATTCTAGATGTAGAAACAAGGATCATCTAATCAGACAGTTAAGATGATTCTGCGATAGGGAACTTGAGGATGCAGTTGGGAATTGTGGTTTTGTCTTGAAGCTAAGCCACAGTGATCCATGGCAACAGTTAAAAGCATTTTGCCATTTGCATTCCAAGAATACCTCAACCGATAATAACATTTGAGCAGGGGAGGAATAATATAAAATATTCAAAAAGGACTACTAAAGAATATTCTTGGGCAAGGAAAATAGACATCAACAATAAGACATTATTTCCTTAATCTCTTATCTAACCCTACTATTTTATAAATTCATGAAAACCTTATAGAAATGGAAACCACTTCTGAGAAAGTGACCCCTGGAGGCACACTGCTTTGATAAACCCAACATTCATTCTTTTCCTTAGCCCAGAAGCCTTCTCTATTTCCTTATATAAAACATATGTTCAGGGCTTCCCTGGTGATGCAGTGGTTGAGAGTCCGCCTGCCGATGCAGGGGACACAGGTTCGTGCCCCGGTCCAGGAAGATCCCACATGCCACGGAGCGGCTGGGCCCGTGAGCCATGGCCGCTGAGCCTGCACGTCCGGAGCCTGTGCTCCACAACAGGAGAGGCCACAACAGTGAGAGGCCCGCGTACCGCAAAAAAACAAAACAAAACAAAAATACAAAAAAACATATGTTCAACGCTTAAAAGCATAAACATATTGGGGGAAAAAAGTGTTTGGTAAAGAAACAAAAATGTATTTTCATAAGAAGAAAGTAACCAAATAATATTGAATAGGCATTATTTCTGCTTGAGGACTGAAAAGACAAAATTCCACTGAAGTGTGAGATTTAATGTGTGTTCTATAGTAGGTGAAGCACTTTCAGAAATATTTGAGATGAATCCAGAAGAGAGAGATCAAAGTGGCCCAGTAGGATTTTGCAGACTTGCCCTCCTAACATCAAAATAATTTTATATTGCATATACTATACAGAATTTGTATAGATTTCAGTATTTCTTTGACATACACGCACCTCTCATCTGAAATAAACAATAAAACCGTTGAGACATAGTTCTCATGAGATATCAATGATCCTCACCTGTAGAGCTACTATAAGCAACAAGAATATACTGTATAGCACAGGGAATTATAGCCATTATCTTATAATATCCTATAATAGAGTCTGATCTGCATAAATACTGAATCACTATGCTGTACACGTGAAACTAATGTAATACTGTAAATCAACTCTACTTCAATTAAAATAAAAGAATCAATGAAATTAACTCTGTTAAATGTTTTGTATGGATTTTGGCAGAAGATGAGCATGTAATAAATATTGCCTTTTATATTAGTTTGTTAGGGCTACCATGACAAAATACCATAGAGTGGGTTGCTTAAACAACAGAAGTTTATTTCTCACAGTCCTGGTAGCTAGAAGTCTAAGACCAAAGTGTCAGCAGGTTCCCCACTCCTTGCCATGCAGAAGTCTGCCTCTGGTTGTGTTCTCACGTGGACTTTTCATGGTGCACATCCCTACTGTCTTTCTCTTTTAATAGCCAGGTAGGAAACTCAGTGTTTTTTAAATTGCAAGTAGTTTGTTTTCTTTAGATATTCTTGTGTAAGAAACCACCTCAAAGCAGAGTGGCTTTAACACTGTAAATCAGGTATAGTTCAATAAAAAAATAGTGGCTTAAAACAAAAAGTTTTCTTCACAAATTTTTTTTGTGGGCCAGAAATGCGGGAAGCAATTGACTGAACATGTAGACATTGCATCAACTGGGTGGCCTGGGCCTGGGAGTTAGTTTTTAGAACAGCCGTACACTCATAACTGGCCCCTTTGGTCTCTCTAAACCTCTCCACACGAAGTTTCATCCTCCAAGGCTTTCCACGTGACTTGGGCTCCTCACAAAATAGTGATCACAGAGTAGGTGGCCTTCTTACATGGTAGCTGGCTTACAGGCACAGGAAGTGAAAGCTGCCAGGCTAGTTAAGGGCCATGTCCCAAACTAGCAGAGTCTCACTTCTGCCCCGTACTAATGACCTAGACAATCACAGAACCTCTGTAAAGTCAAGGGAGTTAAGAAAGAGACTGTACTCCTCCATAAGAGAGTGAGAAAGTCAAATGGTAGAAGAGTTTGTGGGATGGAAATATTTTTGAGGCCCTTTTTGGAAAATTGCATGGGCACCAAGTGCAACTTGAGATGATTCATTAATGGTGGACTCAGTGGAAGGGAGAAATACTTCCACAGGTGTCAACTGACTCTACAAGGCAAGGTTACAAGAACCAAAATGAAATAAAATAGGCTTACTGTAGAATAATTAAATCAGTCTTACCTGAAACCCTATCAGTTGCTAATCTTTTGTTACTGCTGTTTTCTCAGGTTTGAATTTGTCTACCCCTCCTATACACACAACATACACACAAACACATAGACAACACGCACATACACATTGACACAAACATTAAACACACACTCAGACTATCGTTTCCCTGGCAACTTCAATCTACCCTTCATGTGTCAGCTTTGAAAACCTCTCCTGGCTTACTAAGAAAAGGTTAATTGCCTCTTTTCACAACATTGTCGCACTGCATTTTAATAGAAAATTATTTGTTTGAGTTTCCCACTGGACTGGAAGCTCTGGAAAAAGTTCTCTATTACACATCATTTTCTCATCATTTTTCCCAAAGTTACTGGCATAGAGTAGATATTCAATATATATTTTTTAAAT
Source organism: Neophocaena asiaeorientalis asiaeorientalis (assembly GCF_003031525.2). Lineage (NCBI taxonomy): Eukaryota > Metazoa > Chordata > Mammalia > Artiodactyla > Phocoenidae > Neophocaena > Neophocaena asiaeorientalis. The sequence goes on along the minus strand of NW_020175390.1, from coordinate 3,375,601 downwards.
AATTGAAAAAATAAATGCATAAAAGTACTACTGGACAAACTGATTTTTCCCAAAGGTTTGTAATAATGGCAGGTAATAGAATATGGCGATTTTATTCCATAGCAATTTGCTTTCGTATAAAAAGAAATTATTATTCATTTATTCTGACTTTGGAAAATAATACTTATTTACATTATTGTAATTATTCTTGAAAGTGAGTGGATGAGTTAGTCTCAGGCCAGTTATCTGCCAAAATAGAACAATTTCTCTAGTTTCTGGAAGTGTTAAGTTTCTGAAACTTCAGGATATACCTTGAAATATTTTAGGAGCTTTATTTTTTTTTTTTATTGAAATAGTTTCAGCCAATAATTCCACATATTTTATCCTTGAAAGAATGTATATAAAATAAAATAAACATTTTGGAGGATATAAATAAGAACCAACTTTCTGATAAGATAAACAGCAGATAGAATAATTTAAATTCCAATATTTATATCACACTTTTCTTTTAAAAATCACTGTTTTAGAAATAATATACTTATTTTCACTGGAGAAAAATGAAGGAATATGGGTGAGAAAGAGGAAAACAAAAATTATGAATAATCTTCTCAAACATTATTTACTTTATAAATTATAAAGTAAACTTTATATAATTTATAAAGTAAAACTTTATAAACTATATAACTATATAAACTATATAAACTATATAACTTTATAAAATTTATAAAGTAAAACTTTATAAATTATAAAGAATTATAAATTCTTGTGTGCAGAATATCTCACATGATGTTACACAAAGTAATTTATATAGACATGGCCCCTGACTTCTGGATTCTTACAATATATAGCAGAGAACAGACTGCCACAAAGAATTTAAAATAAAAACCAAAGTATTAAATGTGTACATTCCGTGCAAGAAAATTGAATTATTTGTAGCTTTATCATAGTTGCTGAAACTTTTACAGACAAATACTAATACTGATTAATCTCAGTTTTAACTCTTCAACATATCTTTTATTCATCTTTGTAATACAAGAACCTTAACAATCTATAAGATGCTCAGATACTCTACAAAAAGTGAGAGGAAGTCATAGGCTAAATATTAATTAAAATTGAGTATTGGCCTTATATGGCTAAAATTCCAATGTATAATTTCTTTAGAGATTAAAATGTTATAGAAATGTCAATATAGGCATTGAAAAGTTGGAAAAGGTGCTATTCTACACTGTGTGATTCGAGAGTGTGTTTTTCGGAAGAAAATATGTTTTGCACATAGTTATTTTTTCTTAGATAATATTCAAAGAAAGTATTCTTTAAAATTTCATGGGAGATGTCAACTATAATTTTCCAATATCTGCAGATCAAGATAGTCTTTAAATTTCTGTACTTGACTTAATTGACAACACATTTCACATAATACAAATCTAAATTATTATTCAACAATGATAAAGCTAGACTGAAGGCCATAATTAACCATGGCCATGTGAAAGAAACATCTGAGGATTCAGTAACAGTACAAACATATTGAAACATAGTGTTCCTTTGATTTTATAAATAACTCTGATGTTACAAAGTTTCCCTCTATACCACATTTTGATTGATGTTTTTCATGAAAAGAAAGTGAGAGCTTTATTTCCTAGAACAATTTAAGATATTTTACTTCCTTAACTTAATTTTGTTCACCTTCAAAATACCTCCATTAATGTAGTAAGTTGACCACAAGTGTTAGTCATTTTCAGTTCACAATATCGTGCATCCCATTTGAGATTAATAAAAACATCTCCAGTTTAAATGTTATTATCTAGAGATGTCTGTTAAAAAGTCAAGTTGCAACACAATACAAGGATTTTGTGGCTTTAAATTATCTTGTCATGCAAAGACAAGTTAGACAACTTAGTATCCCCCGCTCCTTGATGCCCCCACCTTTGGGTTAATAAATACTCTTCATTACTCTCTTTCAATTAATAGATTTTACTTTTTGGAGCAGTTTACATTTACAGCAAAAAATGAGTGGAAAGTACAGAGAATTCCCAAATACTTCACCTCCCAGCTGGTTTCCCAGATTATTTAACATCTTGCATTAGTGTAATACATTTGTTACACTAGATAAGTCAATACTGATATACTGTTATTAAGTAAAGCCCATAATTTACATTAGGGTTTACTCTTTGTGCTGTACATTCTATGACTTTTGATGAATGTATAATAACATGTCTCCACTATTATAGTATCATACACAATAGTAGTTTCACTACCTTAAAAATCCCCTATCCTCCAGGGGAATCACCCCCTGCCCCACCCAGCCCCTGAAACCCCTGTTCTCTTTATTGTCTTCATGGTTTTGTCTTTTCAGAATGTCATATAATTGAAATCATATAGTATGTCGCATTTTTAAACCAATTACTTTCACTGAGAAATATACATTTAAGGCACCTCCATACTGGTTTGTGGTTTGATAACTTTTCTTTTTTTATCTCTAAATTGTAATATTTCATTATATGGCTATACCACAGTTTGTTCATACATTCACCTATTGAAGTATATCTAGGTTGCTTCCAAGTTTTGACAATTATGAATAAGTCTGCTTGAAACATTCATGTTCAGGCTTTTCTGTGGACATAAATGTTCAACACATTTGGAGTGCAATTGGTGGGTTTTATGGCAACACAAAGTCTACCTCTGTAAGAAACTGCCAAACTGTCCTCCAAAGTGGCTGTACTATTCTGCATTCCTACTAGTAATGAATGAGGGTTCCTGTTGCTCCACAAGCTCAACAGCACTTAGTGTTGTCAGTGTTTTGATTTTAGCCATTCTCATAGTTGAATGGATAAAGAAGATGTGGTATAGTTATATACAATGGAATATTACTCAGCCATAAAAAAGAATGAAATAATGCCATTTGCAGCAACATGGATGGACCTAGAGATTATCATATTAAGTGAAGTAAGTCAGACAAAGACAAATATCATATGATATCACTTTCATGTGGGTCTAAAAAATGATACAAATGAATTTATTTACAAAACTGAAATAGACTCATAGATATAGAAAACAAACTTATGGTTACCAAAGGGGAAAGGGGGGAGAAGGGATAAATTAGGAGTTTAGGATTAACGGATACACACTACTATACATAAATTAGATAAACAACAAGGACCTATTGTACAGCACAGGGAACTATATTCAATATCTTGTAATAACCTATAATGGAAAAGAATCTGAAAAAGAATATATATATGTGTGTGTGTGTGTGTGTGTGTGTGTACATATATATGACTGAATCCCTTTGCTGTACACCTGAAACTAACACAACACTGTAAATCAACTATACTTCAATAAAAAATAAACAAATAAAAAGTGAAAAAAAAGCTGACTAATAGGCATGTAGTGGTATCTTGCTTTAATTTGCAATTACCTAATGACACGTGATGTTGAGCTTCTTTTCCTATGCTTACTTACCTTCTGTATATCTTATTTGGTGAGATGTGTCTTTAGATATTTTGTCCATTTTTTGAATTTATTGTGTGTTTTCTTAATGTTCAGCTTTAAGAATTCTTTGTATATTTTGGATATCAGTCCTGAATCAGATATGTGTTTTGAAAATTCTTCCTAGTCTGTGGCTTCTTTTTTCATTCTCATAAACATATTTTTTTATTTAAACTTAACTATGGAAGGAACTTTCTTTTAAGGTAAGATACTCATTTTCTTTACCCAAAATCTTTCATAGTTTAGAGAAACAGCTAGCTTTGATGTTGAAGCAAAGTTTGCTTAATGAAGACCAAATGTGGTTCTTAGTACGTATATATTAGGAATATAACATACCTCTTTATTGGTTTCATGTACAACTCAGAAAATTTTTGAATCCCATTTCCAAAAATAATGCATACATACAAATATTTATGTATCACATCAGATGGTTGATAGTCCCTTCTCTGCCACGAAGCATGTTTAAGAATATTCTCCTTATGTAACATGCCCATATGATGATAGAACATCAGAAATGGAAAAAAAATGCTGAGCATGCATATGCAAGTTTGGTATCTCAAAAAGGAAATCAATTGGGTAACCCCGTATTGATAATTTTGACATCAAGTAGACAAGATCCTATTTTTCATCTGAGGGTTTTTAATTAATTAAAATTGTTTTTCTGTGGAGAGGTCAACCCCTCTTACTGTTCATTCTGTGCTTGAGTATTGTCATGCCATTTTGGTTTGTCAGAGTGACATCTAATTTAATAGAAATAAGGTGATCAGTACTAAAATTGCTCTTAGGAAAAGTAGATATGTAATAAAAATATGAAAAAAATTTCATAGACAATAGAAAAAGTTCTGTTGGCTTAATTACATAGTTGAAGTAAAAGTGTGTACTGTTTTGAAAATATCTTTAAGGTTCTTTTTCACAATCAAATATTAAACAACAAGGGATAATAGCGAAAGATGATGCAAATGAACATTTGAGTGTATAGGTTAGAAACTGGCCATTGCAGTCCAGCCAGTATGGTAGGACTTTCCATTTTTCCTTTCTTTTTAAATTTTTTTATTTGGGAAATTTTAGACATGCAAAAATTAGAAAAAATAGTATAATGAAAATTCACATACCCAAGAGTTATCAATTCACAGCAAACTTCCTCTATGCACAAACACACCCCTACAAACATTTCTCATTGTCCCCATTTTAGCACCAGATTTTTTTGAAGCAAATTACAGATATAATATCTATTCTAAGTATTTCTGAATGCCTATTAAAGATAAATTTATGTCCCCTTTTAAAACATATAGGCAATTTTTTCAAATCTTTAATACCACTGAACAGCCAGTGTTCATATTCCCCTGAATGTCAGGTAATTTTTTTTAAAGCGTCCTATTCTGTTCTGTTCTCAAAGTCATAAACATGGTTTCTTGCTTTATGAGATCTCCCAAGTTTCATCTGAACCTGGCTTTTCATTTCCTCTATTGTCCCTGTCTTGCGAGTTTCCACTCTTAGCAGTTTCTCCTTAGTGCCAGGCTTTATCCTTGATTGATGCTTAGGTTTGTTAATTAGATTCTGAAATTGCTCAAACCCCAAGAGATCTTCCCACGCTCCCCAGACACTCCCTGTAAATTTTAACTAGTGGTGCCTCTCTCTAATTTCTCCTGATGCTCTTAGAAATTTCTGGAGTACATGATGGTAACACATAGGCTCTCTGGAACCAGGACTGTGAAAGGTTCCTTTTCCATTCCTCTTTTCTTCCAGCTCAGATTCTGATACCATGAGATTCTTGCGGCTGTGGCTGGTCCTTTCTCATTTGTATTTTGAGGTTTGGTGGGATATATTGTTATGGAATGCATTAGTTTCCTATGATGTTGTAGCCAATTATTATAAACTTGTGGCTTAAAACAACACATTAATATCTTACAGTCTGGAGTCCAGAAGCCCCAAATCAGTTTAACTGGGCTAAAATAAAGGAGTCAAGAGTCTTGGCTCCTTTGGGAATCTCTAGGAGAGAAACTGTTTCCTTGCCTTTCCTGGCCTCCTTGGCTTTCTGGAGACGATTTACATTCGCTGGCTCATGACCCCACCATGCTTGCTTCCATCATCACATCTCTACTTCTGTGGTAAGCAGACATCCTGATTCTAGTGGGAAATAATCCAATCTTTCACCATTAAGTATGATGTTAGCTATGGAATTTTACTAGATGGCCTTCATCAGATTGAGGAAATTCTTTTTTCTTCCTAGTTTGTTAAGTGTTTTTTTTTTATCATGTAAGGATACTGAATTTTATCAAATGCTTTTACTGCATCTACTGAGATAGCCGTATCAATTTTTGTCCTTATTATACTAATATGGCATAGCTCATCAGTTGATTTTTCCTATTTTAAAGTAACCTTGAATTCCTGGGGTAAATTTCACATGGCTGTAGTGTATAATCCTCTTTATATGTTTCTAATTTTGGTTTGTTAAAATGTGGTAAGAATTTTTCTGTCTATAGTTGTAAGTTACATTGGTTTGTAGTTTTCTTGTAATGTCTTTATCTTGTTTAAATAGTAGCGTAATAGTGGCCTCATGGAATGAGTTTGGAATATTCCCTTCTCCTCTAATTTTGGAAGAGGTTTTGAATGATTGTGCTAATTTTTCCATCAAACACTTGATAGAAATTACCAACGAAACCATCTAATCCTGGATTTTTCTTTGTAGGAAGGTTCACGATTAGGTTTTCCTAGTTATAGATTTATTGAGATAGTCTATTTCATTTTGAATCAGTCTTGGTAATGTCTTTCTAGGAATTTGTCCACTTCACATAGAGCATATAATTTGTTTTCATACAATTTTCATATTATTCCCTTATATTCCTTTTTATTTCTGTAAGGTCAAAAATAATATCACCTCTTTCACTCCTGATTTAAGTAACTTAATGTCTTTTTCTTTTCTATTACTAGTTATTTTTTTTCACCATTATGGATTTTCTACTGATTATCCCTTTAAATGAAGATATAATTCTCTTTATTGATGACATTAAAAAAACAAATATCATTTAGCTTTGTTACTGACCAGTATAAATAATATTGGCCTCACTATTGAGCAGTAGTAGTTTAGATGCTCCCTTTTGTACCAGATTCTAATCTTCTATTTCTGAACCATTGAGAGGTCCAAGGATACTCACAAAAGGTTAGCAAGCAACCCAGGCACTTGGAGCAGAGGTTGGCACCATCTGGTACAAAAGCATTTCAAAATTTTAATAACTGGTACTGCTGTACTGGTATTTACCTATAAACAGCGGTCTTATTTATAATCAAGAACGCTTCTTGATACAACTTTCTTTTGGCGTGAGTTCTGGAATTACATAATGGTAATGCTGGTACAATTCTATGAATAGAATTTTAAAAACACTGAATTGCATACTTTATAAAGGATGTAATTTTATTGAATTACATCTCGATAAAGTTATAAAATTTGTCAAAATAATAAATTATGCATTTTACATGAATTTTAAATTGAGAATATTAATTTATACATTTTATGAACTTAGAGCATTTTGGTTTGAAGGGTGATCTACAATTATTAGGTTTATAATTAGATTGATCTGTTTCTCAGAGAGGTAAAGTTAGGGACAATTTTTAAAAATTGTTTTATTTTATATGTCTCCAAACTCTTTTTGCAAATTTTTAATACATGAATGTACCTATAAAATGTACACTATGCATTTGGTTTGACTCCTTAAAAACTGTAGAGGTCTTGGCAGTAAATCATGTTTAAGAAGCTCTAAGCTGTCTTCCAAAAGTGCAAATGATTTACTTACAAAAGGATAACATTTAACTATGTACCTTTCAAGGGTCCCCAGTGTAAAATGAAACAAAATGTTCTTTGTTGATCTTACTTGGTACTCCTATGGAGATTAGTGAAAAATTATTATCTTTCTTGACTCAAAGAGCTATTTCTTATGTTAATGGTAAAGTGAAAGTAGCATACTTCATACAGGATATAAAAAATGTTAACCTTTTTTTTTTTGTTTTTTACTCTCAAGGAATTGCAATCAGTCATAAACTCAGTAAAAAGGATGAGGTCATTACTTAGGTTGAGACCATTTCAAGATGAGAGAAGACATGAAAACTTGCATATGTCAAGATTTTTGGAAAAGTTAACATTAAATTACATACTTTTAAAAAGTTCTAGCTCCATAGTTTGTACACTCAACCACTATTCTACCGCTTACCCAAAAAAAAAAAAAAAAAAAAAAATAGTTTAAAAAAAGTAACTGTTACGAAGTCAATTTAAGTTTAGTCAAATAAAATACATAAAAGCTGAATAATATTCTATATTTGTCCTCATGAGTAGAAACAGAAAAATCATAAAAATATATATTTAGGCTATAGTACCATTATAGTTAAAGACAAGCATATGTGATTTAGATATTCATTGAGTTAAATGAAATAATAAATTATAGGCAAATATCCAAATTTTAAACTTGAAATCATTTCAGTCTATAGAGAATCCAAATTAATTTTGATTTATCAATGACAACCTAGAGCCATAAATAATTTTTCACTCTTTTATGAATAACAATAGATTATTATATGAATGATGTTTACTTTTTTCCTGTATATCTAAAATCAAAGTTCCATAGAATCACCATTATCATCATCATTGCTAATGTTTATTAACTCCTATATGCCAGATGCAATTATAAATGACTTACTTTAGTATCATCTGATATAATCCATGCCACAATTTTATGAAGCAAAACTATTCTGCCCTAACTTTAGAGATGAGAAAAACCAATGTATAGAAATTGTAAGTAATTTATATAATTCCACCCAGAGAGAATATGTTGGAGTCAAGACTGAGGCTTCAAATACATTAATCTTATAAGGAGACTTGTCTCTTCACCATTTAATTTCTTATAAAGGAAATTTCCTTCTTTTTAAAAAAACCAGTGACCTGGAAAAGAAAATCAGAAACTCTGGATTTTAATCCCAGCTCTCACTGTTTCTAGTTTATGGCATAGTACAATCAGTTCATCACCTACAAATACATAAATAACATTGTATATTTTATACATTTCCTTCAGTCCACAAATTATGACTATGTCTCATTTCCTACAAAAAGATTTCCAATATGTTGACTCTTACCATCCAACTGATTTGTCACATAGCATATTATATAAGTGCCACAGACAAATCTAAGTATGACACAAAATTAATGAACGTTGTTTATTCATAAACTTGCAGCAAGAGAAGAGAAGCCACCTATACCACTTTTGTTTCAGTGGGGTTCAAAGGTATTAGAAAGGAGAGTAGATCTTACAGAATAAGAATAGGAATTAGTGAGACAGTCTTTGATTGGCAAGCATTCTAGCAATATTTGCAAATGGGGAGATTTTCTAATTGATCTTCAGATATACTTGACAGTCCTTGGTTGGCTGTACAGGGGCAAGTCTGCTGGCATTTCAAAAGAGGAAAGATTGTTCAATGTTAGGGCCTGAGTGTTTCTGTGGCTAGTCATTTTTTGGAATAAGTAGGGATTAATAGAACTTTTTTGTGAACCTTAATTAGAGGGAGGAGGCTACCATGATAGGCAGTTCTCAACAGAAAGATTCTGACTACAAATTTATAAAATCAGAATCATGAATAAGGCAATTATCTTAATAGCACATTTTAAAGTGAAAATAAAAATTAAATTAACAGATGATAGTTTTAAATTACCAAAAAAAATAGAAAAGAAAGAAACCACTAAATTTCGGAATTCCTAGAACCTGGGATGAATTATATTGTGGAAGTAGAAAGTTCTATTTTTTTTTCCAGCCACATGAATATAAACCAAACCTATATTTACTATAAAAAATATTCCTAGCAACATTTCTGTATTTTTCTAATATTACTTGCATAAAGAACTCTCAGCTTAAATTGATGAGCTGTTTGTTGGTTGGTTTGCTTGGTTTATTTTACCTTGCTTTAACATTTTCTAAATATTATTCCAATTTTGTTTCTGGTATCCATAAATGATAAGTGAATTTACTGTATAAAATATTTTTGTTATTTTCTCAATAACAAATCACAAAGCTATGTCTTGCTGATGCTGTCATCGCCCTAAAAATATATCATAATTTAATACTAGTGTATGTGCACACATGAGCACATGAATCTACAGCTAAGCCCATCAACAAGACCTCTCCCACGCCAGAGTACTAACACTCACAAGTATCATTTCAGTTTCCTTCCACTCGACTTTCATCAGGTTTCTTATCACATCACCTATAGAAATGAAAATATTTTGCAGGGATAGATATTTCAGAAAATAGTGAATTTTTGCCCTCTTTGGAACTCTTAAAAGAGGCAAAGAAACATAGTTGTTAAAAGCAAATCATTAGACGAATATAGTTTTTAAACAATATTTTGTATTTTCAAATGTTGTTGCCAAGATTTATTTTGCCTAATTTAACGTATTCATGTGTAATTTTCACCTTCAAAAATATACATTCCAGAGACTGTTGTTGGATTAAATCCTAGACTTTTTGATGAAGCGGTTGCCTTTAGGAATGAAATCCTATGAATACATTAATACATGATGCCCTAATAGCTATACTGGAACTTTCCTACTTTACAAACATAAGTGAATGAAAGGGAAATGGTCATTTCCAATAATTTAACTTGCTTTCCACTTGGTAGGATTATGAAAAATTATGGATGCAATTTTAGAAAATAAATTGTTAGTACATTTCATATCTTATCAGAAGCATGGTCAAAATTACAACAAAAACTACTAAATTTGGTTATTTGAGCTAAATATACTCGGCTGACTTGTACTTCATATTTATTCAATCATTGGTTGAAGGAGTTTGTATAATGTTCTAACACTGGAAATCTTAATAAAGTTATGAAAATATTAATCAAAGAATATTTCCAAGAACTTCTGTATTTCCACTCCAAAAATATGATTTTGAAAAAAATACTTTAAAACTATTATGATTATTACAAGTTCATAGAATTATAATGTTTATATATTCTAATTATAAAATTTATTTAAAGGCTACTGAAGCGCTGAAGTGTAGGAGCTGTTGCATGGATTTCACATTATTTATCCACCCACTATTTCAGGAATATGAGACAATCACTGTTTTCGTTACAGTCCTTTACAAATACTATGCATATTTCTATCCAAACTGCACATGCAAATTTGGTAAATTAATATATTTATCATAGAAAATATTTAAAATGGCAATATGAGATTAATATGCATTTTAGGTAGAGGAAATACTCTATATCAGAATATGTTTATTTTAAAGTAAAAAATCAAATATAAAAAAAATTGAAATTACCAATTGGACCAGAAATTCTGGGTGAGATTCAGAGGTAATACAAAGCAGCAAATGAGAAGTAAATTTTTTTTCAGTATATTATAGTTTGTAGACAAAGTTACTGAAACTATATTATAATTACTAAGATTTATAGAGCATATAATCTTTTAGATAAAAATTCTTTTAATCACCCATATTAAAGGAAAGAAACTACAGCACAGAGACTAAAGTAACTTACCAAATTCACATAATAGATTGGTGGAAGAGCAGATAGTGAATATTGGCAAACTGGCTGCAATGCCAACTCCCAGACTTTTTGAGTTAGAAAGAGTTAGGTGAGCCTTTGGGATATTGAGATGATGTTATAATTTGCCTGCTCTTAGTAGTCTGTGTTTATGGAATAACATTGTAGGAGAGGTTCTTATCTGACTAGAAAACTTTAGCTACATAACCTTGTTTAGAGATTCATAAGAGACACATAAAATAAAAATGCTGTGATGCACTGAGGTTAGGAAATTATTTATGCCAGAGATTCCCAAACTTACTTTAACATGGAAAACTATTTTCATGGAATACATGAAAGAGAAATCATGGAATATTAATAATTAATTTTAAATGATTTGCACTTGTTTTACCTTACAAAATCACAGAACTAGAATATACAGAAAAAATGGGTTTTTACTAGTAAACGTAAAAGGCATAAGAATCTCAGTATTGAGAAGAGATAACCCATATAAACTAACAGATAGATTAGCTAGATAGATTCATAAGCATAGAAAATCATGAATATGAGTAAATGAAGTAGAATGGTATAGTGGTTAACATTACACACAGAGGTAGAAATCTGTTCAAAGGGAATTCAGCTTCTTTAAAAATGTATCTGTCTTCTTCCATTATATTAGAGAGTCAGGTTAGCATTTATTATATAAAAAGATGAGCTTTATATATCTATTATAATCATTATATTTGTAAAACACTGCATTCTCTATAATAACTCTCACTTTGATAAAACAAGGCGATATTATAGGGTACAAAACTGTTTAAAATATTGTTTTATTTGGGGACTTTAGAACAACTACTACTATGGAACATCCAACCTAATGGTAAACAATGCTTAAGGAAATTGTAAAACCCTATTCATGAACAGGGATATGTGGGTTGGAGAAGTAGAAGTTCATGTCTCATTTCTGCACAGCACAAGAAAATGAATCTTTAAAATTGCTTAACGAAGTGAACATGTAGGTAGAATAATTTCTAGCATCCATAATTTGTTTGTTACAGTTTGACTGTATAACCAAATTATAATAGCACAAAATGACCCTGGAAACGATACAGAAATGTGTTAAAGATGTAGAAGCAAAGCACTGCAAGCCTCATATCTCATTTGTTAGAAATTCTTTTCTGCCCTTTCGTGATTCTGTATTCTTAGTATTAAGCTCTTCTGGTTGGGTTTTCTTTCAAAGCTGACAAATGAAATTCCAGTGCTTAGGCCTGAGAAAGCTGCTAGGGCAAAAGAAAAATCAGAAAGATAAAAAAGAAAAAGTGTTTTCTTCTCCCTTATGGCTGTGGAAATGCAGAGACTATTCTACATCAAAGAGCTAGTTTTGATAAAGTGATGAACAGAATATTAACGAAAGTGTCAATCTTACTTGCCTTTTAAATGTGAAGATTTGCATGAATATGTATACTCCTGTTCAGTTTAGTGTTTAATAAACACATATTTTAAGGCAAATGTTCCACTGAGAATGTTACTATGTTTTCAAAAATGTAATCTTTAATCCCTAAATGTCTGTACTTCTTTTGGTTCTTTTTCTTAATTTATAGTTGTGACATTAATAACATTTAAAACGCTTTTTATGTTTTTTATAAACACTTAAATACTTGTAAACACCTTTGTAAAACCAGAGAATAAAATGGATTTATCATCTTCTCCCTCGTGAATGAAAGCATAAACTATGACTTTGACAGATTCCTTATTAAAACAAGGAATTTAAGAGTCTCACACTTAAGTTTACAAAATAAAGGACTCTATATAAATGGGGCTCTGAAAAATGGATAAAATCAATGAGCCGTGCATTCGTTGTTGGCTATCTGGCACCCACAAATGTCTCTCCCTTTTCAATGTATTTAGCTTTGCTTTGAGATATCCATGTAACCACGTCAGCTAAAATACACACTCTATTAAGGATAAAACATTCTGATTTAGTCCATCACTTTATCCCCAAACACATTACAGTTCCTGACATACAGAAATCATTTACTAAACATTTATTTTTAAAAACTGAATTATGTAATGGGTAAATGATGACTTCATTGAGGACTTGGAATTTGAAGTGATAGTCCATATATGGTGTATATATGGAAAACATGAAGTGTTTAAAATACACATCTAGACTACAGTACTTATCAACCTTCTACTGGCTCCTTAGGTTTGAAATTAAAGTCAGAAAAAAATATTTTGGAGATCCTTTATTTCCAAACTAAGTTTGAACTTTGGTGTATATGAGCAAAACACTTCAATTTCTATTTTAGAAAACAACAACTGTTAAATAATATAGAAGAATCAGGGACTAGAGGCAAGCAGCTCCATTAAAATGATGATCAAAATTAAAATGAATTAAGTTAATTTTTAAAAGCTAAAATGATTTCTAAAATATATTGCAATAACATGTACAATAGTAATGATTCAAATCTGAAATATGAAAAATATGAAAATGTATAAACACAGGTCTTACAGAATCAGAGTAAGAAAAAGTTGTAACAATAACTCACTACTTAAGAAATTTTTTGGACCCAGCTAAAATTCCGAGGCACTCAACGTTGTCTTAAAATCTGAAGTATAAAAGCCAGATGATAGAATTTGCCTTGTTTAGAAATGCTTTATCTCTAGCTATTAGTTCATACTAAATGTGGTGCAGTTATTTATTAAATAAGCAAAAAATTCCTATAAAATTTAAGTATTTCTTACTTGTTACAGGGGTTTCTAGTGACCTTTTACTGAAAAATCAAACATCTTGATTTACCAGGACAAATACAGGTAATCTAGGAAATCCAGAATCAAACTCTTCAAAATCTAATTCTAAACTCATTAATGAGGCATACACATTAAAAAGACAACATACAGAACACCTTGCTTTCATTAATTTAATCTATTTTGTGTTAAGCCAGTAGGCCCAACTTAGTCAGTACTACTTCTTCTGTTTGTCCCACAGGCATGTATCTCTTCTAATCCTTTTTTAAATGTTTAGAGGTTTCTGGGGGGAAGAAAAGCTTATTAGCATGAATAATATTTAATTAGAGGGTGGTTTAGGCTTTGTAGTATTCTCCTACATATGAGTGTCAGAGGTGGGTATCAATGTACTGCAGAGAGTATGTGTCAATGAAGAAAATGAGTACAGACATTGATAAGTTAGAAAGTGGGATGTATTTTGGTAGATCTACCTTCTCAACTTAACTGCCCAAAACGGCAAAATAAATATTGCCTATGCAGAAGAGTTGGGTTCACAAATGGACCAGTCCCTGCTGCAGTGATACCACCAGTACTATCATAAACCACTCACGTTCTTGAGCTGGTGACAGCAACTAGAATTAACTTCTGTCAGGGAACCCTAAGAAGTCTGTAACAAGCAAGAACCCAGATCAGCAGCTAAAAATCTCATGTCTCAGAAAATAAAGCCTCCTGGTCCAGGAAAACCTTCTGATCCAGCCTGAATACTACAAGTCACTCACTAAATTTAAAATCATATAAGAGGGAAAGGTTACACATTTAAGTGACTACGCTATTAAGTCGTACATGAATTTGATTTTTTTTTTAATATAGAGCTCTACCTCAGACTGAAGCAAATGGAAATTTAGTAAATATCATTACTAAGCTCCAAGGAAATGGCATTTAATGTTTCACAAATACAGTAAAACTCAGAGAAAGGCAATGGGTTAAAACTAGGAGGATATGTACAAATCAAAAAAGAACATCTATAAGTGTGAGTGAGGCAGTGAAAAATCAGGATATTCGATATCTATAAAATCAGGGCAAAACAGAGAGTTGAGTAACCAGACATAAAAGCTTAGTGCAGGCTTTTTCAATCTTGGCACTACTAACATTTGGGGCCAGATAATTCTATGTTATGAAAAGCTATCCTGTGCAATCATCAATATCTCCAGACACTGCCGAATGTTCCATGGGTGTCAAAATCACCTCTGGTTGAGAATCAATGGCTTAGGGAAAGGAGTTAGGCAGTGGATAAAAAATTCATCCCTTTTTTATGCATAAGAGCAAGGAATGAATCAAAATCAAGCCAGGCAATGGATACAGAACACTAGTAATCCTTATATTCTGCCTCAGCAACCAATAATTATAAAACAATGCTTATTGTCAGTTATATTTTATTTTAACTGCACAAGATATAACATAAATATGATTTTTGCCCTTATTTTACAGAGGTGAAAAATAAGGTTAATATATAGTAAATAATTCCCCAGTCATATAGGTAGTAAATATCATTATTCAAGTCTGTCTGAATTCAAAATCTATGAATAAGGATTAGATTATGCTGCCTTAAATTTCTTTTATGTTTCCTACTTGGAAAAGAAGCAGTGCTTGAACACCTTAGATCTAAAAGGTAAGAGTTGGTAAACGTCACTCTGTTGTAAAGTATTGTAAAAAGTAGTCTCTTTAAGACTCACAGGAAGAATAATCAGCCTTCTCCTGATAAACTAGTTTGGTTTTTACTGTATAGTAAATACTATGCATTAGCTACATTAGCATGTAGAAAACTCAAACAAAATTGAAGAAAATAGTTTAGTATTTCATTTTTTGTGTTCACATCAACTCTGGCTTCATTGTGTTGTCATCATAATTCTGATTTGTCTTTATCACTACAGTCTCATTTTACTGTATATATTTTTATATGTATTTTTGTAAGCAACCTCAAAGTCACTCTAGGAATCTCTTCCTACAAGAGATGGGTTATCTGTAAATATTTAAGTTCGACAGCGTGGGTTGTGGTGCCACATAACCCGTGCAAAAAGTCAAACTCATTGTGAATTTAAATAGTCTTTACAACTTCTGTTTAAATACATTTAACAGTCTCCTTGTGTGCAATGCCATTTTTTGGGGCAGATTTATAACACTTAAAACACAGAGCTTAGTTCCAACCACACAGAAGATCTTCAAAAGTTAAATGATTCATCTCCACTGATTTTATGGCTGTCAGAAATTAAAATATCATAAAGTATCTCTTTAATGCTTAGATGCAGATTAAAAGAAAAACATCTATATTGAGGCCATTTTTTTATTTGAATTCATTTCTGTTGATGGGATTATGCCTTATATCTGTATGGATGATAAACATGATGACAAAACCTTACAAAATTTTGCCTGCTCCTTTTCCTTTCCTCAAAGTGAAATGGTTATCAGCCTGACTCATTGGATCTTCCCGGACCAGGGCACGAACCCATGTCCCCTGCATCGGCAGGTGGATTCTCAACCACTGCGTCACCAGGGAAGCCCCTGACCCATTCTTTTAAGTTGCTTCTATATGACGACTACTTTATTCACTCAGAGAATTGGCTAACCAGATACACAATATCCAGATGTCTGTGCACTTAACAGAAATAGTGCCTACAGGCACACAGAAGCTTGATGTGCCAAAAAGAAAACTGTACATTTAAAAAAGTTTTCTAGTCTCAAATTACTAATCAGTTCACTCCATCAGTAAATAAGTTCACAGATTTTCACAGAGCATACCAAACATGGTGGGAAAAACTGGCCTGCGAGAGAGTACGTTCTTAATAAATATTTATTACAAAAATCAACAGAACCTGTCTTGTTGAAATGGATAAGGAAGTTTGAGATGTGTACTTATCTCAAGGTGTTTATGTAAAATAAGATTACTATGAGATAACCACATGACTACAGCCTAAAAGATGTCCTTAAAAACTGTTACAAACTATAAATATTCTAGGAGTTTTGCTTTATAGGTTTTCCTGTTAAATCACTTCCAAGAAAGTGAGGTTTTACTTAGATTTTGAGAAGTGAATGCATACATAGAGTGAGAGAATTGATAATGTGTGTTCTAATAAGGGCTACAATGAAGGCTGGGAAAAAAACAAAGGAGAAAGCGGAGGACAAATATTCTAGGAAGACAGAGGGGTAAAAAGGATAATCTAGTGGCATTTTGCCAGATGACTATGAGTGTACATTTTAGAATAGAGGGAGCAAGTTCAGAGGCAAGAAGAACACATGAACTTTATTG
Organism: Neophocaena asiaeorientalis asiaeorientalis; assembly: GCF_003031525.2. Taxonomy (NCBI): domain Eukaryota; kingdom Metazoa; phylum Chordata; class Mammalia; order Artiodactyla; family Phocoenidae; genus Neophocaena; species Neophocaena asiaeorientalis. Next base: position 3,358,596 of record NW_020175390.1, on the reverse strand, counting down.
CAATTATCCAAACATGAAGTAATAAGAGGCTGAGCTAACCAAACGGCAGTAGAATAGAAATGACAGATATATGAGATATTGTACATGATGAATCAACTCTCGTCTTTTCAATCTCCAAAATAGCCTGGATAGTTAAATCTGCTGGTAATACAAATTTATGGGAGTGGTAAACACAAGGCAACATAAATGAGAATTTGATAGGACTGGAATGTTTTGATTAGCAAGCTAGCTGGCAAGCACATTTAAATGACAGTTCCTGTAAAGAAAAATATGTTCAATAATAATTAAGAACCATCAAGAATTAATGGTTTGATTCATGCAGGAACAGTGCTTGTCTTACAGGCAATAGAACCCATAGTTACATTTATCATCCACAGAAAATAATACTTATCACATTTTAAAATTTATAAAACATTTTCACATACATCAATTCATTTGATATTAAAAGGCCACTGTAAGGAAGAAACAGCTTAGATTGTGATGGGCATTTTGTAATTGCAGTTACTTGCTGCTTTCATCATGTGGCCATTGCATGGGAGTGCATTTGAGGCTGTGTGAAGGGGATATTATTAGGCAGAGATATATTTGCATTTATATGCTTAAGAAGGTGTATCAGTCATGGCCTGGCAGGAAAAAGATGTCATTGTGGAGAGTTTAAAATTTAAAAATATGGGCAATCATTTCAGGCTAATAAAAGCAAAGAGCTGTTGTCTCAAAGGCAGAAGGAAAGGGAAGTTACATGATCTCCACAGGAATTGTGTCATTTGGTGGAGAAATGCAACTAACCTGTGGAAAACTGGAAGGGAATGAGCTAGAAAATAAACTCCCCTCTTACCCATCTCCTATACTCTGATCTTCTCTTGATACCTGTAAATGGCCAAACCCAACCATAAGCCAGAGGGAAGGGAACCTGTTTACCAAGCCTATATGAATAAGTCTCTCAGAGGCAAGAGCAGGGTAGAACCACATGGCAAGTGGCTCTGGAGGGCGAAAGGAAAATATCCAGCAAAGAATTTGTGGCATGTCTTTCAGACAAGGAAGGAAAATAACTGGAATAAATTATAGGAGAGTATATGCATCTTCCTCATCCATAGCTTCATTCTAGGCAAATGATCAAAAGCAGCTTTTTCTGCAGAAGATTGCTCTGACTCATATCATGTTTGTCAAGTGAAAATATCCTGGCCTAAATTAGTTGCACCAGGAACATCAATCTTCTTTTTTTTAACTTTTTATTTTAGATTGGAGTATAGCCAACTAACAATGTTGTGATAGTTTCAAGTGCACATAAAAGGGACTCAGCCATACATATGCATGTATCCATTCTCCCCCAAACTCCCCTCCCATCCAGGCTGCCACATAACATTGAGCAGAGTTCCCTGGGCTATACAGTAGGTCTTTGTTGGTTATCCATTTTAAATATAGCAGTGTGTACATGTTGATCCCAAACTCCCTGACTATCCCTTCCCGCTATCGTTCCCCCACCCGGGTAACCATAAGTTCTTTTTCTAAGTCTGTGAGTTTGTTTCTGTTGTGTAAATAGGTTCATTTGTACCATTTCTTTTTAGATTCTGCATATAAGGGATATCATACGCTATTTCTCTTTCTCTGTCTGACTTACTTCACTCGGTATGACAATCTCCAGGTCCATCCATGTTGCTGCAAACAGCATTATTTCATTTTTTTAATGGCTGAGTAATATTCCATTGTATATATACACCACATCTTTATCCATTCTTCTGTACAATGGACATTTAGGTTGCTTCCACGTCTTGGCTATTGTAAACAGTGCTGCAATGAACACTGGGGTGCATGTATCCTTTCAGGCTATGTTTTTCTCCAGATATATGGCCAGGAGTGGGATTGCAGGGTTATATGGTAGCTTTATTTTTAGTTTGTTAAGGAACTTCCATACTATTCTCCACAGTAACTGTACCAGTTTACATTCCCGCCAAGAGTGTAGGAGGGTTCCCTTCTCTCCACACCCTCTCCAGCATTTATTGTTTGTGGATTTTTTGATGATAGCCGTTTTGACTGGTGTGAGGTGATATCTCATTGTAGTTTTGATTTGCATTTCTCTAATAATTAGCAATGTTGAACATCTTTTCATGTGCCTCTTGGCCATCTGTATGTCTTCTTTGGAGAAATGTCTATTTAGGGCTTCTGCCCATGTTTTTGACTGGGTTGTATGTTTTGGTGATATTAGGCCTCATGAGCTGTTTGTAAATTTTGGAGACTAATCCCTAGGTTAACATTCCTTTCAAAGTAGATTAAAAGAACGTTAACCTTTGAAATATGTGTGGGGCTGGGCATGAGTGAAACTGACTATTTCTTAAGCGACTACATGCTTCACATGCCCCAAAGAGATCTGTAATAAAAACACTACATGTTTAAACAGAAAGCAGTTTTCTCGAGTTCTGGATAAATCCTGTATAAAAGTGACTGTTCAATTTTCCTGGCTCCCAGAGTCTTTCTAAATAGCATTGTACAAATTGGGATGTCATTTCACCTTCCTTTGTATTTCTGCAGCAGAGTTCAATTTCCAGAGGTGATCTAGGTATGATTCATTCTTTCACCATCTATGAAATCAAGTAAAAGACAGGACTTCAGTGGAGTAGTTAAGTTCATCAAGTTGTTCCTTTAGCCATTCCATAAATAAATAGTTTAAATATTCAAAATGTCAATACCATAATAAGATTCACTAATACGATTGGCTCTGGCCATTTAATCATGAGGATAGTGACGTGTGTCACTTCTGCCAGGCTCCATTTAAGAGCCAGTGCACGATTCTCCACATTCTTCTGCCTTATCGTGGTTCACTGAAGTCCAGCACCAATAAGCTCTAGTGTGATATGGTAGAGTCTGCATCAGCTTTGATACTTGTTTGATTACAATGAGCAGAGTTTGCCAGTTGACCAGCATTAGACGTGTAGAAAGAGTGATAATTAACTTTTGTTGCTTTAAGACCCTGAATTTTGGGGGACTGTTTTGCACTGCAGTATAAGCTAGTCAATTGTCTTAATCAGCTTGGGCTACCATAACAAAATACCATAAACTAGGTAGCTTATAAACAATGGAACTTTATTTCTCACAGTTCTGGAGGATGGAAGCCTGAGATCAGGGTGTCAGCATCATCTAGGTCCTGGTTAGTCTCTTTTAGGGTTATGGATTGTCCACTTCTCATTGTATGGCAGAAAAAAGTCTACAGAGCTCTTCAACTTTTTCTTATAGGGGCACCTATCCCATTCATGAGGGCTCTACCCGCATGAGCTAATTTTCTCCCAAAGCCCCCACCTTGAAATATCATCGCATTGGGATTTGGCTTCAACATTTGAATTTGGGGTGGGGGGGGGGAACACAAACTTCCAGTCCGTAACACCAATCTTGCATGATACATTCTCTTTAATGATTTACCCACTTCCTGCTTCATGTAATTTACCAAAAGAACATCACTCTTCACGTACACAGAACTACGTTAAGTCCATCAACCGTGCCGTGCTTCTCTCTCTAAGCATGTTTACATTCATGTATGGTCCTTCTACTGAAATGCATTTCTTACCATTCCTTGACTCACTGACTCTACGCAGCCCCACCAGATCACCTTATTCACACAAAAGCTGTGCTGAGCTAGGGCCAGTCCATATCCACCCATGAGAGCCAGGTGTTATATTTTCAGCAACTGTGCAATCCAGTTTTTAAAGAGCTTAAGAATTAAATTATATAACTTATAATTAAATAAATTACATTATAAAAAAATACATACTCAAAACTTTTTTTTCTCATTTTATTATTATTATTTTATTTATTTATTTATTTTTGCGGTACGCGGGCCTCTCAGTGTTGTGGCCTCTCCCACTGCGGAGCACAGGCTCTGAACGCACAGGCTCAGCAGCCATGGCTCACGGGCCCAGCCGCTCCGCGGCATGTGGGATCTTCCCAGACCAGGGCACGAACCCGTGTCCCCTGCATCAGCAGGCAGACTCTAAACCACTGTGCCACCAGGGAAGCCCTTCATTTTATTATTTTTTATGTTCCTTTTTTAAAAAATTTTATTGGAATCTAGTTGATTTACAATGTTGTGTTAGTTTCAGGTGTACAGCAAAGTCAATCAGTTATACATATACATATACATATATCCACTCTTTTTTAGATTCTTTTCCCATATAGCCCATTACAGAGTACTGAATAGAGTCCCCTGCGCTATACAGTAGGTCCTTATTAGTTATCTATTTTATATATAGTAGTGTATATATATTAATCCCAATCTCCCAATTTACCTCTCAATTTTTTCTCATTTTACTATTTTCTATGTTCTTGTGACTATTTATGTCTATTTTGTATGTATGTTGAAAATAACAGTAAGTTGTACTACTATGCATCTCAGCTCTGAGTTCAACGATAGCTTGGTAGCTTGAAGTCAGTCATGGTGGGAATATTTATAACACAGATATCAAACAAATACTACCAGACATGGCTGGATTGATTCTTTTATGTATTGTCTAGGCTTAGGAAAGTGTTGGAGAAAATGTTAATAAAGTAGATTAAACTTAAAAATAAACACAAATACACACAAAAATGTTGAAGAAATATTTTTCTGATATTCAAAACCCATTACCTAACTTAGCAAAGAATTTACATTCTTGATGAACAAGCACAGTTCTAACATACATTTTCATTGTTTTGCTATTATCTTATTCACCAACATAAATGAAAGTATAATCAACATTCACAGCAGAAACAGAACTTGACAGCCAGTTGTTAAACATAAACTAGCACACCACTGCACAAAAGTTGCCTCATTCAGGAAGTTTTTTTCCATAATCTTCTTTCAGCAAGTTCTTCATGATAATCTAACTACTGTAGACTGAATGTTTGTGTCTACCCAAAATTCATGTGTTAAAGTCCTAACCCCCAAAATTATTTTACTTGACCATTGAGTCTGTAAGGAGGTGATACAAATGAGACCATAAGGGTGGGCCCCTAATCTAATAGGCCTGGTGTCTTATGAGAAAAGGAAAAAGCACCAGAGCCCTGTCTTGTGCCACCATGCAAGAACACAGTGAAAAATCAGTCAGGAAGAAAGGTCTCAGCAGGAACCTAATTTGCCAACATCTTGATCTTGGACTTCCCAGCCTCCAGACTGTGAAAAGTAAATGTCTGTTGTTGAAGTCACCCAGTCAGTGGTGTTTTTTATGGCAGCCTGCACAGACTAAGACACCAATCCAATCTGAGTAATGTTCTTCCTAACTGCTCTAACTGTTCCCTTAACATAATATTATCAGAGTACCTATTATTCTCCAGTATAAATGTTTCTATTAGTCACAATCAGTACAAATAGTTATTAATTATATACCTGTGTAGGAAGTACTTTCTAAATGCTGGGGAAGTAGCTTTGAACAAGTCAAAAAGTTCTTTGCTCTTATGGATAATATACTCTAGTGTAGGGAGACAAAATAAATGAGTAAGGAATACCAATAAAAATAAGATCACTTATGGGAGTCATAAGAAAATAAAGTAAAAGTAGGCAATGTTAAAGAAAGTGATTGTGAAGAGAGGGAATTTTGTACATCAGATGGTGATGGTTTGCTCTTTGAAATGAACACCATGGTTTGCTCTCAAGATTCCCAACTTTCTGCTTTCAGGAATGAAACATTCCCTCTCTCCCAGCTATTGAGAGTGTTAGGGACTGCCTTTTCACAGCTGAGTCCCCCTTAAAATAATGACCTTAGTTGAAGGGAGTTGCCTCTGTAAAGAAGGACTCCCTTCTTTGTGGGTAACATACATCCAGTGACAGGACCATAAATGGTTAAAGGGTCCTGGCCTCCCTGTCTCAATCTGGGCAACTCTGCATGGTTATCCTGGATCCTCAGCTCCCCATGAGATTGACTGAAGCTTTTGTTTCACTGCATCAGCAACCAGCTTTTTCTGTATGACAGCAACTGACTTCTCTTCCTCTGTCCAATCTTGGTTCCTTAACTCCCTACTGCTGTTAGTCCTGAAATTATTTTCCACCAATATTTACACATGCAAATATCTCTGTGTTGGAGTCTGCTTCATGGGTAGTGGTACAAAAAACAAAGATGTTAAAATGTAATATTTGACCTGGATTATGCACTGACCAGTTGGCAAAGAGGCTTCCTTCAGTGGTGGTAGGCGAACCGTGGATAGCCCTTGATATGGGGGCAGTGCTGCAAATGTGCAATTATTGAAGCTTCCACTGGTGATGAACTAAGATGGTACACCAGTGGAAGAAAATGCACTGGCTCAAGTAAAGTAGAAGATGTCTTGAAATACGAGGAAAATAGTAATTATGAGGACAGCAGAATTGGATGGCTGTTGCTGGGGACAATTGATGCACTAGAGAAAGATATTAAGAAACTGAGAGTGACTGATCCACAATCAAATATTAAGTGTGAATATCAGAAGCAGTCCTGGTGGCATATAAGTAGACTCTCATGAAGCCAGAGTGCAAGAAAAAGCTGAGAATCATGCCCACAGCTTAGTTATAACCTTAGAAAATTCCTGAGAAGTTTGAATTTTCACTCTGGAAATATCTGGCTACAAAAAGATTAAGGCATTCATTGGGAAAGAATGGGGAATTGCGATTTTAGATGAACACACATTTCAAACAATTCAAAATCATGAATCTAAAAGATATATCTGACCTCCTGAGCCTGCTGAAGTGGCCCAAATCCTATTAGTTAAATACCAGAAGACAGAATATAACTTACAGGAAGAGAGTGCCTTATATGAAAACACACTCCCTGCCCAGGGCCTATCCCTCCTTCCCCTCCTGATCAGCAGAACAAAACTAGGATGAAGGTACAACATAATCCTGTTTGAGAGGTGCTGAGTATGCCAAGGGAGAAAAGGCATTACCTCCCCCAAATAGAGCAATAACAAGTCGGCATGTATCACCAAGAAGTGAGAGACTACAGCTGGGATTAGATTCTGAGGGTGCTGCATCAAGGGGAACAAAAACATCAAGATAGATAAGGAAACATTTATCATTTTAGGAGCACTCTCCCAGGACACAATAGTTAATACTTTGGCTAATACTCTGAGATACAGTATTAACTCATTACTAGGATTGATCTTAAAAATTTGGAGAAAGCAAGTGAAGTAGGAATTCCAGAACTGCTATGGCAGATATTATGAGTACAATTTGAAATACTTTGAGATATTATTAAAGGGTATAAATTTGCAACTAGAAGATGAATAAGTTCTGGAGATCTAATGCACATATAGTGACTATAGTCAACAATACTGTATTATATACTTCAAAATTGTTAGGAAACAATCAAATATCCTAATTACAAAAAAGAAATAATTATGAGACATGGTAGAGGTGTTAGTTAAAGCTATGGTGGTAATTATACTGCAATATATACATTTATCAAATAAACACACTGCATACCTTAAACTTACACAATGTCATATGTAAATTGTATATCATAGAACAAAATATGGTGAAATGAAATAAAAGTATTTGGAGAAAGTGAGCATGTTAAAGCGATATATTGCACAAAGCCAGCAAATCCACAAGAGGATTATGTTTCATGGGCAAACCTCAAAGGACATTCCATTTACCAAAGTAATCAGAAATGTGATGGTGAAGCTCACAGGTGTCTGTCTTCTATAGTTTAGGACTGAGAGTAGAAACTGTTGACACACGACTCTGTTTTGTGATAGCAATGAGAATAACAGAGTCCTGATATCTTGGAGGCCAAATGACAGCATTTGAACATCGGAAGTAAGGTGAGTACAATTATCAAAATTAGAAAGGGAGGAAGGAGAGTAAAAAGGTGACACAAAGATAATTATGAAGATAGTTAACAGAATACAATGTCCATACGGGCAGAAATGATGGTCCCAGCCAAAAAAAGAATTGATCAATCTACCAAAATTTTTTAAAATAAAATATTAAAAAATGGAAAGATCAGGAGGTTGAAAATAGTAACTCCAATTAAAAGCCATATTCCCTTGCCCAGTTCTTCAACCATATTGTAGACTCAGAAATCACTAACTGAAGAAGAGGCCAGGTCCCCCAGAGAAAGAGCCCTGTAATACTATGTTGAGTGTATATGGTAATAATTATCTTAGTCCTTCCTGATAGGGACCTACAGTTACTAATTCAGATAACCAGCACTGGGGAAAGGGGAGTGTCCAAAACTTTTGAGAATGGTTCATTTATCAAAGGGCCAAGTAGACACTGATAACAAGAGATCCTCCTGTTAGAATGTAGCTAATGGAATTCCAAGTAAGAAATAGTGTCTTGGTGCAGGTTGGGCTCACAGTGGGTTTCTTGGGAACATGGACTGTTATTTCCTTTTCCCACAAAAACTGTATAATTTGCATGGACATTGGCGGTAGCTGAAAGAAAGCCCACATTGGTTTTGTGGCTAGTAGTGTAAGATCTATAGCAGTGCAGAAAGGCAAGTAGAAGCACCAGTAAATGCTGCTTCCTAGCCAAGATAGTATATCAAAAGTAAGGTAGTACTGTAGAATAGGAGAAATATCAGGGATCAAGGGTATGCTTAAAGACGTTAAATGACACAATGTTCCTCATTAAATATTCCTTTTAATTTGTCAGTCTGGCCCTTAGAAAAGAACATTCTGGAGAATGAAAGCAGATGATTTTAAACTCAAACAAATCATAGATCCAATTACAGCTGCTATTCCAATGCAGTATATTTGCTAAAGTAGTTGACACTACCTCAGAAAGGTGGTAGATAGACATTGATCTGGGGACAGAATTTTTTCCCCACCCCTATGAGAAAACTGAGGCTTAAAAGGTTACATTCCTGTGGAGTAGATAACAGTATGAATTTATGTTAACTCTAATGGTTTCTGCCATAAAATAATCTGGAGATCTGCATCAATGATATATGACATAGAGTATCACATTGTCCCGCTATATTGTTGAGATCATCTTAATTAGATCAAATCAGAAAGTAGCCAGTATGTTGGCACAGAGGTTGTGGGAAAAAAAAAAAAAAAACTATTTCAGGAGACATGGAGCATGTCTGCACTGCCCTCCAAAATAAAGGACAAATTGTTGCACTTAGTTCCATTTACCATAAAGAAGGAAACACTAGTTAAACTGAAAAATCAGTGTTTCCTTACTAATATTTCGGAGTGAATCTTTCTGTATTTTGGGGCAAATGAATTGTAAAATACAATAGTGGAAACTTAGAGATCAATTATTATATAATTCCATTTTAGAAATTATGGGGAGGTTTCTAGAATGGCAACAATGAAAATGTAGTGAAATGGAAAATGTATGATATATTTTAGAGGTTTAACTGAAAGGTCTTCTATTATATTTGATGTAGCAGATCAGATAAATAAGAGATCTAGGATGCTATATAAATTCTTACATTATTCTCTTCTGTTGATAGAAGTGATACCTAATAAAACACAGACGACTTTTGGAGAAATATTTAGAGCGTTTTAAGTTTAATTTACTTAAGTAAATTACTTAATTTACTTTCCAAGTGGAAATAATACGGAGTAATTAAATATCTGAATCTGACCTGGGATATACACATATACAATGTGGAATCCTAAGCACGTATTAGTACTGAAATTCAGAAGCCTGAAAACCTTACTTTAGTTTGAGAAAGAAGAGAGATCAAGAATGACTCCAGTTATTGCAACAGAGATTGGTAAAAGGAATAGAACGAGCAAAGGATGCTAAGAAGGGATGGCTATTGTGTAAGAGAACAATCTTAGGAGTGCTGGGTTATGAAATTCAAGACAGATATATGTTTAAAGAGAAAATGGAGTAATAAACTATACTCAGCATAGTTGACAGGTGGAGTAAAATAAGAACAAAAACCTGATCATTAGATTTGACACTGGGAATGTCATTTTCAAGTTTAGTGAAATGGTGGGGGAAGAAGCCAGATTAGAGACATTTAGAGAACAGTCATTGAGGGAAGACAGCAATATCTATTCTTGGAGGCATTTTGCTTCAGGAGGGTATTATGGGAGCCATTGATATGGGGGATGATAAATGTCAGGACAAGAAAAGCTTTCCACTTTGTTTCTTTTCAAACATGGAAAACCAGGACATGTTTATATGCTATTTGAAATACTTCTGCAAATAAAGGCAAACAAATAAATAAGGAAATAGAGAAAAATTATAAGAATATTGTTCTTTTAAAAGGTAAATGGGATGGGATCTAGAAGAGTGGAAATATTACAGTCCTGTTATAATATTAACAAGAAACAAATAAACTACAAATAAATGTGTCTCTTTCTAGTTATACATTTTTTTTTTTTTTTTTTTTGGGTACGGGGGCCTTTCACTGTTTTTCTTAATTTACTTTCCAAGTGGAAATAATACGGAGTAATTAAATATCTGAATCTGACCTGGGATATACACATATACAATGTGGAATCCTAAGCACGTATTAGTACTGAAATTCAGAAGCCTGAAAACCTTACTTTAGTTTGAGAAAGAAGAGAGATCAAGAATGACTCCAGTTATTGCAACAGAGATTGGTAAAAGGAATAGAACGAGCAAAGGATGCTAAGAAGGGATGGCTATTGTGTAAGAGAACAATCTTAGGAGTGCTGGGTTATGAAATTCAAGACAGATATATGTTTAAAGAGAAAATGGAGTAATAAACTATACTCAGCATAGTTGACAGGTGGAGTAAAATAAGAACAAAAACCTGATCATTAGATTTGACACTGGGAATGTCATTTTCAAGTTTAGTGAAATGGTGGGGGAAGAAGCCAGATTAGAGACATTTAGAGAACAGTCATTGAGGGAAGACAGCAATATCTATTCTTGGAGGCATTTTGCTTCAGGAGGGTATTATGGGAGCCATTGATATGGGGGATGATAAATGTCAGGACAAGAAAAGCTTTCCACTTTGTTTCTTTTCAAACATGGAAAACCAGGACATGTTTATATGCTATTTGAAATACTTCTGCAAATAAAGGCAAACAAATAAATAAGGAAATAGAGAAAAATTATAAGAATATTGTTCTTTTAAAAGGTAAATGGGATGGGATCTAGAAGAGTGGAAATATTACAGTCCTGTTATAATATTAACAAGAAACAAATAAACTACAAATAAATGTGTCTCTTTCTAGTTATACATTTTTTTTTTTTTTTTTTGCGGTACGTGGGCCTCTCACTGTTGTGGCCTCTCCTGTTGTGGAGCACAGGCTCCAGACACACAGGCTCAGCGGTCATGGCTCACGGGCCCAGCTGCTCCGCGGCATGTGGGATCCTCCCAGACCGGGCCACGAACCCGTGTCCCCTGCATCGGCAGGAGGACTCTCAACCAGTGCGCCACCAGGGAAGCCCCCTCTAGTTATACTTTTTATAAGGCATCATGGATTACTTTACTGTGATATTATGTATTTATAACTCAGTTTTATTCTCTCTGTCTTAAAAACCATGGTGAAGGAATTTAAACATTTGGTCTTAATTTTACTTTCATAGATTCTATTTGTTTACATTTCCTCTAAACAAACAATAGTAGTCACCTACATAATATCAATACATCAACTCACCTCATGTCACCAACAAAACTATATTATTTTTTATTCTCAAAAATGTATAAGGTATTTTTTCTACTGTTTTTTTCCTATTTGTTGTAGTGTTTTATTGATTCCAATTGTTCCTCCAGATATTTGAATATTTATTCTGCTTGCTTGTGTCATATTCCATTCCACAGTACCTCTCTATTCCCAAATATAGTCACTATAGAAAACTGTCCCGTACAAGTGATTTGTAATGAGCAAGGCCTTCACATTTATGTACTATTTTCCAGAATCTCACTGTGGAAAGTCTTTTACTTGCCATTCAATTTTGCTCAAGACATATTGATGCCAAATAATAATGTTTTCTAAGGAGTTAGACTGTCAAAGTTGTGAGACATTCAATCTCAATGTCTGAATGTGTGGCTTAGTCTAAAATGTAATCTTAGAGATTTGTACTACAACTATAATATGATATATGAAGACTCTGGGTTTCTTTATTTGCTCTTCTAGCAATGTAACTGCACTAGCTCTCAAACACGGTAAACTCTCCAAAAAATAACTGACTTCATCTTTGTGCACAGAGAAAACTGTTTCTTCCTCTCAGCATATTTCTAACCATTCCTAAATCAGTCAGTAAAAAGCTAATTTTTCAAACAAATAGAAACCACAATACTTCTTCCCTAAATGAGTATTTTATAGAAATAATTTTAAATAGTATATTTTTATTAAATTTTCTGCATTTATGATTATTCAAAAACTTTTATGGAAATATGCTTTATTATACTTCAATAATTTGATAATGTTGTTGAACATGACAAATTAGTAGACCTTTTAGTTGTTTGGAACTATCACAAAATATTTGTGGTTTAATGTGGATAAATCATTATCTGGAGCCTTTCTAATTTTATTTGTACATTTATAGTGGTCCAATACAAATATTAACATTAATTTCACAGTGAAATTTTGAAATTTCAAAAAAGACCTATAATTCTAAAGATATTTGAGGTTTACATTGATGATTGATTTTAGCTACATGTTCTGACAAAATTATACCAATTATCCCAAAAGTTATCTAAAATCAAATAAGATAATTTTATTCTAAAATATCTGCAATACTCTTCTGTTTAAGTAGAGATATTTGAATAAATCAATATAAAAAATAGCCATCAAAAATCTGAGTTTTATACTCAGAGAAAATGTTTTGGATCACTGAACTGTCATTAGGTTTACAACAGATAAAAAGGATATTTATGGCATAATACACTGTTATTGTGTAAATTCAGATTACATTTAAGATATTCATTGACTTTCTCTTCATTTCCCTGGCTTTATCTTTTCCCTCTTTTTTTGTCACACCTTTCTTATCTCTAGTTAAAATCCCAATGAATATGGTATTCCTTAAATTTTAAGGAATTTAATTCCTTAATTCCTTAAAAATTTACATTCCTTTAAATTCCTTAAAGTGAAATAGTATTCTCTTCACTACTCTGAGCTGTGAAAAATCTGAATCATAAAAAAACTTAATGATTTTAAGTTCTTGACAAACATTGCATTAAACTTCAATTCCAGAGAACCAAAATGAGCCCTGTTATAATACTACACTACAAACAAGGGGCAAATATTAATATATTTGAAAGTGAATTATTATATATTTCTAAGTTTAATTGGTATTGGTGTGTGTCCACACACGTGTTTAAATTTGTCTTTCAAATGCTAAGAATAACACATTACCTGCCATCTATGTATGATAAATAATATAATTTTAGTGGTTGCTTTCAGAACATTTCTCACATAATACTTTTAGGAGCTTTGCTACAACACTAAAAAAAAAACAGATTTGCTAGCATCATAACACAAATCCTAGAAATTTTTTAAGGTGGTGTTTCCTGGATTAAAATCACAGCTGAATGCATCAGACAGTATAACATATGAGAGGAAAATAAATGTTTAATATACTCATACTCTTGGTAAATTAAATAAGACAAGGTTTATCTCTTCCTTCCTAACCATAATATTTAAAATGCATTAGTCTTTAAAATTATACATTTTTAAAAAACATTTTTCTTAAATTGCTATGTTTGGTGGGTTTGATTTCAGTTTAATAATTTATTGACCATTTTGTCTGAGGTTACATAACTGCAATAATAAGGATGTTTTTAACATTCTCACCCAACTTTCAATAAACTAGAATTCCAATTGGTGTGGAAGATGAATAAAACAAATACTATAATAAAAAATTACCTGGGGCTTCCCTGGTGGCGCAGTGGTTGAGAGTCCACCTGCCGATGCAGGGGACACGGGTTCGTGCCCCGGTCTGGGAAGATCC